>NW_019671921.1:604847-749608 GCF_002708625.1 Rhizopus microsporus ATCC 52813 | reverse complement strand
CTTTATTATGATGTCAAGCGTAACCCTGTCAACCACTTTAAGGCCTTCTATCAACTCTCTCGTCTCTTTGTACATCTTGGTTTGCCCGTCTTCAATTGCTTTCCTCTCCGGTGCTCATGGTCTCCTTGTTACGTTACTATCGACAGCAAGATTCTCTGCCAAAACATCCTGGGAATTCGATGGCCTAATGCTGTCGATAAACTGGACTACTGGCGCCGAGTTGTCAACCTTGACTCAAAAGCCCTCAAGCCGCAAGAAGGTGGACAACTTAGATTCCGTGGCACTATTCAAACTGATGGCGTTGGTGTCACGGTTCTCAAGAAGAGGTTCGATAGGTAAACAAGATACACGGCAAGGTTCACAGTGGAGTATGAAGCTACCTCCTACATCACCAATCTAACTCGTCGAAATCATCAAGAGGTTTCTAGTTGATGCGTCGCTGCGAACCCAGGAAGAAGAGATATGTTGTATTTTGTACACGAAAACTCTACACCAGAGCAATCAGTGAAATTCAGGTACACTAAACAACAGCAAGACAAGACGTGGAAAACCAAAAAGTACCGTCGAATCTTGCAAGATCTCAAAGCCCAGGATCCTGATGTTGTTCAGGCTGAGCAAGCCCTTTCTCAAAAGCCAAGCAGTACCGTATCCGTAAAAGACTTTGGCCGCTTCCTTCAAGCCAGATCTGAACAGTCTGCCGTTCTCAGTCGATTCTATGGACATACCATCACGAGCCATGATAATGGATACCCCCTCTTTCGCAAGATCCGTCTTTCAGCGTACTTCAACAGACAACGTGCCGATCAAAAGCTTATTCAAGACTTACGCGCCAAGTTTGGAGAAGACGTCGTGTTTGTGATGGGAAACTGGTCCGCTCCCCATGCTAGGCATCATGAGCCTCTCCGTGGCCATGGTTTCCGAAGACTTCTCAAGAAGCATGGGCTCCAAGTCTTTCTTATAGACGAGTATAAGACCAGTAGGCGTTGTCCAACATGCCACAACGAAAGCCTCCGCACGTTCCGTCGTGTTCCAAATCCACGACCGTATCAACGTGAGCGATATCCTACTGCTATCTGCCATGGTCTTTTAAGTTAATAATATATTAACCACTTGGATGATTTTATACTGATTGAACATTGCTTATAGATGCACCAATCTATACTGTAGACCTGCCATGGCAGCACCAGATAGATATCGCTTATGGAGCAGGGATGTTGCTGCTTGTCTCAACTACATGCACATCCTTCGTGAGCTTCGACGTAATGGCATGGTTCCTCATAGGCTTCGCCGGGTTGCTGTTGCTCCTACAAGACGTCAAAGAAGAGCGGATGATCAGGAGCAACCAAGAACTAGAATACGCTTAGACGATGATTCTCCGTCCTAGTTATCGCTAGGACACATCTAGATGCCTTCGGGGTAAGTTGTATACATATAATAATTTTCTTACATAACTAACTGTATAATTCTTTATATTCTCTCCTTGATACTTATCACTCTCATTTGTATGTCGTCTCCTTTGCATGCATTTTATTTTTAACCTTTGCGTAAATACTTTTTTTAATATGTACTAATTATTTTTTTCATACACGCCATAATTTTATCCTCTTTCTGAAATTTATTTTTAATAAAACAGTAATTCTGGACTTTTTTTATTGCTTACAAATCATCCTTTATCAACTCAGTCTGTAGCATGCACAGTCAATGTCTTTTTACCATGTCTGGCTATTACTTTTATTAGCTACATAAAGTAATCAAAAAGATACTTTTCTTGTAGATAATTTTACAAATATATCCTATATCTTCTCTCTAATGTTCGGTTCTTATTGTATTCTTTTTTTTTTTAGCTTGTCTCTTATAAACAGTCATGCAGGACTGTATATAACTATTTTCGTATACGAATCGCTTCTTCATCCTTTTGTTATTTCATCACTATGATTAAATGTAGATGCTGGGTAAACTGCCGAGTAAGACAATCGATCCACTCAAGGCTCAGTAGCACTCCATAGTCTGTTGAATGGGCATATGACATCTAATTCCTTTTCGTTTATATGAATAAACACATTCGTAAATAATAAACACTTAATTTCTCATTGTCTGTGTTTTGTGCAAGTATGTAAATCAATATGCAGTCGACGTCCTGTGTTTTGCTGAACCCTTTTTCAGACTTTCTACGTCAGTAACCGCACTTTCTTTATTCATAAACTGAAAGCGTAGTCTCGGAGTATCAGATTAAGCGTTAATGGCTTTTGGCAGCTTTGTAATAGCTACTCGCGTTAGCTTCTGATGGATTCCGGTGCCTTAAAAACTAAACACTGTATTCTTCTGTTTTTTTTTTTGCATAGAACTTGTATAACTACAGCGTTTATGTTTCCTTGTCAAAGCGCTAAAACGAAATAAGTTATCTAGATCGAATAGCCTTTGGACTAGTGTTCACAGCAGAAAGAAAGCCAAGCCAGTCTGTTAAATATACCACATAAATTGAAAGTGGGAATGACCGTTTAATTAAAGCACACACCCACAGGGAATTAAGGGAAAGCCCCCTTAAGATCACCAATTGAAAATATATGGATACAGAGTAACTTTTCAAGAAATAAAGAGTTATTCATCGAGCTGATAAAGTCACTAGCTGCTCTTCTTGTCATTCTATTCATGGTTCTCTTTGTCCTCAACAGTGTAACTTATGCGATGTATTCCTGTAGTCGTACAGTGCGTGCCTGCGAAAAAGAGGGAAATCGTGATGCTATAATAGCCTGCATTAGACAACGCAATCGTCTCTTTACTTAAGAAGAGTAATGTCATAACCATCAATGTTTTTTGTCTTGCAAGCTATCTTTTTTATGGTCGATGATCTTTGATTATTGTCTTTTATGAATAAAATCATTGAAATGTCGTATTAACGATACAACGCATCCTACAAGAGGATAACATACGAGGATCAAAGAGAGCAAGCAGCACTTGATGAGAAATTCTATCAAGTATACTTAAAGATAGATCTTATAGAACAATCACTACGATCAACCAGGGTCGATTAAGCTCTCATTCCTTAGTTATTAGACATTGATCATTTGCATACACACAAAAATATAAAACTAGAAATAAATATACCACATTTCTTTATTCATGAATCAATAGTAGAAGAACTACTATAATAAATGTTTATTGTCCGTAATGAACTTTTCAAATGTTTCTGGCTCTCTGCGAAGTAGGATTTGAATGCCGTCAGTAACAGTAGGTGTGTGAGGGTCAAAGGAGGCATAGGATGTGCAAAGGCTAAAAACTATAGAGTGGCTGAAGAACTTGCGCTGCATGAGCATATCATACTTCTCGAGCGTGGTGATTTTTTTATACTTGATAGGACGGCCAAGAACACGAGAGAAGATTTCAGCACGCTGAGTAGGTGTGACGACATCACTGATAAGTTCGTAAACTGAGTCACCATGCTTTTCAATATCTTCACTAAGGATAACAGCAGCAATTGCACCAATATCATTGGTTGAGACCCATCCTTCACGTGCATTAGGGTCAGCTTTATCAACAATAGCGTCTTCATGAATGCGTTCAAATACCAGAACGTTTGACATAAAGCGGCCAGGACGCAAGGCAACAAAGGCTCCACGATTAGGAAGGTTGTAGATGGCTTGTTCGGCTTCGTAGTTTTTTGTACCAATGGCGTTTGTTCTGTTGGGAAAGCTTGCAGCGATGCTTGATACATCCACAACTTGCTTAACACCAGCTTCATAAGCCCAGGCAGCGATAGTCTTCTTTAAGTGAACCATATTTTGCAGATCGGCAATCAAGAGGAAGAGTCTTGTATGTCCCTTCAATCCTTCTTTAAGAGGTGCAAGATCACTATAGTCACCTTGGACAACACTGATAAGACTGTTGTCACTAAACAATGCGTTCACTTTTTCTGGCTGGCGTGCATAAAGTGTGACAGGAATATCCTTGGCGATCAAATCCTTGACCACTTTAATACCGATATTTCCGGTACCTCCAATGATAAAGACACGTTCAGATGAAGCAACCATATTCTTCTTTTTAACTATTTTTAACTGTCAAGAAAGAACTCAAAAAGCAATCAATTTATATGCTTGAGCTTTTCATACGGAAAAATAACATTTAAAAACACGGGGAAAATTTTACCGCTAATGCCGTCCCAGTTTAGGCAGCACACGTATACTTGTTTTGAATACCGCCAATAGGCTTGGCTTAATATTTGGTGATGCTTATTAATGCATTAAGATGTTTCCACAAAAGGAATATCGTACATCATTGTAGTGGCTGTACCAAGTTGCTTATGGTTTCGAACTTTTTATAACCTTCCAGGCTTACAGAAATATAAGCTCTCCTTGGGGTTGGATATGTCACAGCGCCTATCTCAGTTATGCTGCCTCTTATTGAGGTTATCGAGTGACCAGAAGGCAGTCCTATATTTCTCAAGTGCTCTTCTTATTCAAGTATTCAGGTTCAAGACGCTTTTATTTATGACCTTCATCTACAATTTATATGTCGTATGCTGATAGCAGTAGAGAGATGTGTGAACCTGACTGCGTTTATTCAATTGCATCAGCTATTATACTCGCATATTGATTAAAGGGTTGGTGAATACTGAAAGAAACTATTTCAGAATAAATGCTAAAAGAAGAGGATGCGTATCTTTGTTAGCAAGCCTAATACTAAACACATTATGGTTTATACAGCATCAAACGACTAGATATCATCTATAAAAGAAACATTCAACCCCTTACTTTGACGAAAAGATTTGATCAAAGTGTTCTCGTTTACTGTCTTGGTTCGTTTCTTGATTGCTCCATTTTCACGTTCTATGTCAAATATATCGCTTCATCTGACAAAGTCGTTCTTAGCTATTGTATGGCTACAATATTTCAGTGAACGAAACAATCAACACCTTAGATGCAACTTGGCTAAAGCTATCTCTGGAAGGGCAATAGACAGTGAATGCAGTAATACCCTCCTTCTTACGGTATGGAATCACTGTGTCGCCAGAAGCTAAGCAAATTTATGCCATCGTTTCAAGTTGGAAAATGTTCCTGTATTGCACAAGCTAGTAGTGAAGGGCGTCTTGATGTACAGAGTTGACTTAAAGACACCTTTGTCGTTGCTCCCATTCATCCGAATTTGCAACCATTGCTGACCTCTGAGCATCACAACACGGTTAATAAGTACCGCTTACTAGCCTTCATAGCGTCGTAGGTGTTTAACAAGTTAATATGCTGCATAATCGAACCTCTCAGACGATATTTATATTTTGGCGAAATCAAAAAAAGGAGATGAGCTATGTCTGCCTTAAGTGACAGAGCACCTAAAGGCATTACATAACTCTTGCCCAAAAAGCCCTCTTCTCTGTGTACCTCTTTACCAAAAGATCATATGCTGTTTCTTAGCTTACATTGAGGATGCAGTATATGTTCGTTCCGTACTGTTTAGCAACTGTCTACTGTTCTATAATTGCTGAATTGTCTGATATAAACCAAGGACTGTTTCCCAAAAAAAAGAAAAAAGGAAGTTTTCTTTACGTCAACCTCAGAGAAGATCATATCAAAAGAGACGCTTAATCATTTTAGTTTTAAGCTTGAGTTAGAAACAAGATCAGTTCCCCCCCCCCGCGACTTGAAATTGTCGTCACAATATTAAATCAGCTTTTTAACAATTTTTCTTTTTTTATTCTTCCTTATTTCAATGTCACAAACTTCCAGAAGGACCTCACAAGAAGTTTATATACCCCCTTCAAAACCACCAACATTGACTGTATCACAGATTATTGAAACCTTAGTACCATGTGGTCTTCAAATATCAGAAGAATTTCTTAATAGCCCACAACCAGATAAAGTACAGGCGTTATACTGGGTGTTTATTGATATCCTGGTGGGTTGGCGGATAAGACATATTGAAGAAAGGATCAATATGTTATCTAAAGTATGGTACATTGATATATGCAAAAGAATGAGACTAATATATTGAATAGAAATTAACAGAGGACTCAGCAAGGAGTATTGAACTATATAAAGCAATGAAGAAACTTTTACAGTCAATAGGTTATACAGATTTTACTATGCTGGACGTTGTAACACCTACAAAACCACGACTGATATCAGTATTAAGTGTACTCGTTCATTATATGGCATTTAGACATAAAGCGTGGAATATTGTCAATAAACCTTTAAAACAGTCGGTAGGAAGATGATTCAACCACAATAAACAAAAAGAAGACTCAATGTTTGATATTAGATGCAAAAGATGCAAAATGCTGTTGTGGTTTGTCAAGAAGAGGCTATAATTAAAGAAAGATTTATAGAAGCGAAGTATGTTTTATATGTAGCTGAACAACAATACCCTTCTTACGCACATAATTCACAGAGCTATTCGTAACGAACATGAATCAGAAATAAAAGAGATAGAAAAGGACAATCAAATTCTGCTGGAAGAACTACAACAAGTGGAGAAAAAGAGTAAAGAGCTGAACGTAGAGCATCAGATGATCAAAAGTGAGCAGGCACCAATGATTGAACGTTTGGTAAAGAGATTCAGTTTACTCCATGTTGACCTATATTTACTATGGAAAATAGCATTCGTATAAAGAGACACTGGGACTAAGTCGAGAAAGACTGGTAGAATACAAATCTAAGGCAGAAATAAACATTGATCATTTGATGGATTCAACACGAACGTTTAAACTGAAAACAGAGCAATCAAAGGAGATGATTTTGGATTACGACTTTAAACTGCAGAGAGTAGAAACTACATTCCCTCGTCATAAGGCCATCTTGAAAGTAAGGCCCTCTCTTTTTTTATTCTTATCGTGCAATGAACCCATCTTATTTTTCTACAGGCGCTTTCAACTACTTTAAAGCTTCTTCGCGACGTTTATGGTGAAAACGCAGAACTAAATAAAGCCAAGAGCACGAATACTGCTTTATTAGAAGAGATATTTAACCGTAAAGTACAGCTTGAATCTGAGGAAAAGTCAAGTGAGGTAATAACGATATGAATTTGACTTATTGAATGACTAGACATTCATATTAGGCTGTCATGAAAGAAATGAGAAAGTATGAACACAACTTGAATAAAGTAAAGATTAAGTTTGAAAACAGTCGAGAACGACACAAGACGCGTCAAAAAGAATTTGAAGAATCAAGAAAGGATCTTGAAGAAAAGCTGTTTGGCGCATATGAAGAGCTTAAGCAAATTATGCGTGAGATAAGTACTCATGAAGAAGAGGTAGGCGATATATACATATACTATGTATACATATCTTAACTATTTGTATAGTACAAGAGGATAATATACGAGGATCAAAGAGAGCAAGCAGCACTTGATGAGAAATTCTATCAAGTATACTTAAAGATAGATCTTATAGAACAATCACTACGATCAACCAGGGTCGATTAAGCTCTCATTCCTTAGTTATTAGACATTGATCATTTGCATACACACAAAAATATAAAACTAGAAATAAATATACCACATTTCTTTATTCATGAATCAATAGTAGAAGAACTACTATAATAAATGTTTATTGTCCGTAATGAACTTTTCAAATGTTTCTGGCTCTCTGCGAAGTAGGATTTGAATGCCGTCAGTAACAGTAGGCGTGCGATGGTCAAAGGAGGCATAGGATGTGCAAAGGCTAAAAACTATAGAATGGTTGAAGACGTGCTGCATGAGCATATCATACTTCTCGAGCGTGGTGATTTTTTTATACTTGATAGGACGGCCAAGAACACGAGAGAAGATTTCAGCACGCTGAGTAGGTGTGACGACATCACTGATAAGTTCGTAAACTGAGTCACCATGCTTTTCAATATCTTCACTAAGGATAACAGCAGCAATTGCACCAATATCATTGGTTGAGACCCATCCTTCACGTGCATTAGGGTCAGCTTTATCAACAATAGCGTCTTCATGAATGCGTTCAAATACCAGAACGTTTGACATAAAGCGGCCAGGACGCAAGGCAACAAAGGCTCCACGATTAGGAAGGTTGTAGATGGCTTGTTCGGCTTCGTAACTTTTTGTACCAATAGCGCTTGTTCTGTTGGGAAAGCTTGCAGCGATGCCTGATACATCCACAACTTGCTTAACACCAGCTTCATAAGCCCAGGCAGCGATAGTCTTCTTTAAGTGAACCATATTTTGCAGATCGGCAATCAAGAGGAAGAGTCTTGTATGTCCCTTCAATCCTTCTTTAAGAGGTGCAAGATCACTATAGTCACCTTGGACAACACTGATAAGACTGTTGTCATTAAACAATGCGTTCACTTTTTCTGGCTGGCGTGCATAAAGTGTGACAGGAATATCCTTGGCAACCAGATCCTTGACCACTTTAGTACCAACATTTCCAGTACCTCCAACGACAAAGACACGTTCAGATGAAGCAACCATATTCTTCTTTTTAACTATTTTTAACTGTCAAGAAAGAACTCAAAGAGCAGCTAATTTATATGCCTGAGCTTTTTGTACGGAAAAACGACACGGAGAAATTTTACCGTTAATGCCGTCTCCGGTCATCTACCAGCTTAGGCAGTATGCGTAACATATAAATCATAAAACCATAATTTAACACATTTCTGGAAAGATACTTTTGAACATGGAATAACATCGCTTGTTACTGTATGTTTGGACTTTTTTATGAGCATTATATCGTTGTTCTACCATCTTTTATACGCTTGTACTCGTAATAGATTGCGGTTTCACGACTAGCATTGATTATTAATGCTTTAATATGTTACTCAAAAGGAATATCACACGTTAAAGGAGGCGCCATTGCAGTGACTGGATCAGATTGCTTGTGGGTTTCCGATAAGGAACCGCTAATTCGAGAAAGTAAAGGTCATTTTCCCTGTCCTGCAAAGTGGATTCTTTATTGAAATGAGAAGTGTATCATTAAAGTACGACAGGTGTGAGTTATATAGGAAAAAATTAATGTTGTCAGTGTTATTGTCATTTAATACACAATAGAAGGATGGAAAGTAAGATGAATATGCTTTACTGTAAGATTACTCGAATTATTATCATAATCCGTAGACACGCCAGCCTTGTCAATCCGCAGTAACGTAGCAAAATTGGCTAATGTCTTTTAGTTGATGCTGCATTTTTCTTTCATCTTTATACGCCAATTTTGAAGTAGCGCCACTGTAGATTGATACATACACACGTAGACATAGGTTCTTGGCGTGTAATGTAATTAGCCATCTTTTTGCAAAAGCTTGGTGCGTCCACAGCCCACAGTGATCCAACCTCGTTTTTGTCACACAGAAACTTGGTACACGGGAATCTCCACAGATAATTGGGCTTATCATCTTCATCATGAGACTAAATTATAATTAGCAATACATTCCTGCTTGAGGACCCGAAGGACCCTGTCAGTGACTAGACGAGATTCAAGTGCTAAGCTGGTTGACAGTGTATTCATGCTTTGTACCAGGATATATTTCTGGATGTATAGCTGATTATGTTGTTCATCATTTGACAACGACCGACGGAGGGGCGCAGTGACTTTAATAAAGCCGATAATTGTGAATTTTGTTAGTTCAATTGTTAAATAATAATAAAAAATCCATATTCTAATATCTTTCTTTCCCCCCCCCTTTTTTTTTTCCTACATGCGACTGACGTACAAATGCTTTCGTCCTGGGAACTAGAAGGGCCTATGACAAGAAGAAGAAAAACAGGTTAATTTATGGCTGGGTTAAGATATGTAATCATGATAATATATGCTGATTTGCTGCGCTCCATCTTGCTCTAAAATTTTAGTTATGGACGTCGCTGTGATATAGTCAAAGTAATAATAAAGAAAAAATACAGATGTGCGTTGATGTGCCTATATACAGTTATGGATTAAGACGAAAAGGGGAGAGAATTTATTACAAATAGCGTAAGGTTTTGCTTCTCTTCTGATTAGTAAATCAGGTTGATCAGTCTTATTACATGAAGTTGTACCTTTGTGTCAAGTTTACTTGAGCATTAAATCTGTCCAAAATCACGAGTCAAAATAAACAATGTTTGTTCGAGTAAAATTAGTATTGATATTGATACAGCGAAGATTTTTAAGCAAATGTATAGGGAAGAGCTTATTTCAAGTGATTAGACGTGTTATAGAACACCGTCATCCACATCTATGCCTCAGAAAGAAGTGGCTCGATGTCCTTCTCTTACCAGTCCTGAAGAGGGATCATGATGCCCTGAAAACCCAGCATCTGCAGCTGATTGAATTATTTGATTAGAAAGATATCATAGACATGGGCATAAGTTTAAAGCTTAACGGGCACTGAATTACAGTAAAGACGCTATAATTCCGAAATAGTAGCGCTTTCATTGCAAGCAAATATCTGAAGAGGGTGTTTCTAGAAAGTGAAAGAAAAACCAATGACTGTTTGTTACACGTGACTATTTTATATGAAAAAATTTTTTCCAGCTCATGAATAAATAGACCTCAACGACGACATCTGTCTCTTTTTTTTTTCTTTACTGTATTTTTCATTAAAAGGTAAACTAATCAATCCAGTAAATATACTTCTTTCAACATGATGATCGTAATTTGCGTCTGCACTTGGGGAGTCACATCGGTAATATGGTGATTTTTCATCATATGGACCCACCGGTGCCTCGAGGGTGAAGTCAATATGCACACGTCTGATTGAAAGGAATACATAATGAATGCTCTATACAAGTATATTGATTATTTTCTTTATTATAGGTTTATCTTGAATGTTATATAAAGAACTTATTGTAGCAATAAAAAAATGTGTAATTATTTAAAATGTAAAAATGATATGTAAATATATGTGTGTGTATGTCTATGGTTGTGCTGGTGACATGGATAGTTGTCCAAACATAGTCGCGCGTCTCGGTGATCCTACATTGAGTTGCTCATAAGTTGGTAATGAGGATGACAAGGGTACAGGATCTTGTTGTGCTGCTGTTCTATAAGATGGCACACGAGATAGGTCTTGACCTTGCCACCATTCTATATTTTCATCTTGACTTGGTTGCTGTAAAGGGTCAACACAGAGAACAGTTTGCCATGTTTGATCGTATGCTGGAAGGGTATTGCCAAGTTCTGTTTGTTGAGCAATAGAGGATATAATAATGACTGGAACCGAACATCGTAGCTCTGATAAGTGACCATCTGCATTGATGAGACAGATGACAAACTTGAGTTTATGACGGATACGGATCATGTCATTGTCTGCGTCACAAAATGCCATGTGCGAGGACATCGGAGGAATATCGAGCGAAAGTGTCCTTGTCCAATAAATGGGTTCTTGTTGCTCTGAGCGTTCATCTGTATCACCAAAGGGGAAATCTTGTTTGCGTGACTTTACGATTCTAGTGTCCGTCTTGGAACATTCGCTGGTCGTGTACGTGCAGTATTCCTTGAGTGAGCCTGTCAAGGATCGCACACGAAGTCTTTCGGCAATTGGAGTAATATGAAACGTGATAGGTATAGATTGTCCTCGAGCGTAGACTTTGGAGGGTAAAACAATGTCATACATCATTTTTTCTGCCCAGGTATTGTGAATTTCAAGAGTCTGCGTAAGTTCATATTCGGAAGGTAACATACAGCGGATGATCTGAATGGGCTGTTTCTTGACAATGTTGTGTACAAAGGCTGTGCGTTCAACGGTTGCTTTAAACCGATAGACAACTTGACCTCCTTCGCTTTCTAGTGACTGTGGTAGATCACCAGGCAAAGTCAATTCAAAATCCCACTTGTGCTGCCCAGGACCTAGAGTGAAGACCTTTTTGTGAGATTGATCGAGAATAGGAACAAACTGCCACTTTTGTTCGATAATTTCTCTTTCTTGCTTATGGTAATGCTGATGATGGCCAACACCTAGTCTTTTATTAGTTTATTTTTTTTTGCGTATACAGCATTCATTACCTTCAGACCAAGCGACTTTCATTTTGCCGACAAAATTTAATGTAATAGATCGAACTTTCATAGGCTCGGATAGACTGAGGATGACAGAACCTTGTAATGCTTTTCCAGATGATTCAGAGGCATGACCAAAGAGAATGACATCAGTGGAAGACAGCTCTATCTTGAGCTCGCTTGATTTTCCGACCATTTGTAAAATATGCACAAAGGAGAAAAAAAAAAAGAAAGGAAAAGAAAAAGGGGGAGCTCAGTCACAGAAAATGAAAGTTGATCCAGCTTAAAAATTTTATTAGCGGAAATTTGTCGTATAAATACATAACAATTGGAGCAATACATGAAACAACAACTGTCATTTATTCGAAGCAATGATCGGAACACGAAATGAGCTATAGGGACTAGCCAAGGGCACTACCCTATTTATCCAAACTTCTCGTTTGGACTTGTTGATGAAAAAGATTTTATGTCGCCGTTGAAAAAGTGTTCCACATCGTATACAAAAATAAACAAACACCTCCCTCTTTTTTCAGTGTGGTTAATTATTATTGTTTAATGAGATCGTTCTATTTAATTTATTGTTGTTCTCGTGCTCTTTGATGCATAGTATCCCTCCCATACTCTAATTGTAAAAAGATAATAATGTCATCAACAATAACCAAAATCCAGGACGACCCTTCCGAGGAAAGAGACCCCCAAAATCATGATCCATCTATAGCCCCATTTCATCAAAAGTATAATATGGGCATACCTTTCTCCGGCCATCGGAAAGAACTCTATTTTCTGGTTCTTGGCTCGTGCGACCGAATCACATTTTTCTCTTCCGTCAGAACCAGCTTACGTATTGTATTATATAAATCAAAAGCCAGTAATGTGCTAAAACTCTTTTATCACAGCCTCGGATTCAACAAAAGAAAAAGAAAAAAAAGGGGATCAAGCTAAGAGGGATGAGCGAAATAGTGAAATTTATTCGCATAATCTGTGTGTGCCCCAATGTAAAATCCGCCCAATGATTTACTCACGTTCATAACTTTGACAGATGGATCAAGCCAGTCCTTGTCCTGTCCTACTTTGTCTGGTAAACCTATCTCTCCTATGGCTTGCTGCCCTCCAAGTATGGCTCTTAGTAAGACACCCAATGTTAGATCCTTTTCTGAATAGTAGATGGTCGTATTGAGGCGACCTAAACCGCCCGTATTCTTACGGATCTGGTCTATAATGTCAGGTGCTACCAAAGCCGGAGCACACAAATGGATGGAGTCTGGCCTAGATTGAACAACAATAAAATAAATAGCTCAGAAATAAAAAAGCACGTTTTTAATGGCAGAAATGCCGTGATTTTTTTTGCTTCTTACCTTTCTTTAGCATCCATCAGTGTGCATGCTTCAACAATATGTCGGCAACCTAATGAATGACCAACGACTCTTAGATACTCATGCTTTTTTCGAAGATTAAGTAATCTCCACGCCAACATCTCTGCTCTGTCTCGGCTTTCTTGATTGGCCACATTAAACTGGTACGCTAACCGACCTGCATGCAGGCTAACATCAATGGCTAAGGCTGCAACCATCGAAGCCGGAGTTGGAAATCTCAGGTTTTTCAATTGATTGATATTTTTGGCAATGAGGTATGCAGTGGAACCTAGAGAAGCAAGCGGAATAGGCAAGCTGCTCGACCCTGATGGCCAAGAATAACTGTATATCGATTTTGTTAACATGACCAAAAAAAAAGGGGGTATTGAAACCTTCTTACCCAAGTGCAGAGGGACCCCAGCGATGAGTTGGACTTAGAACAAGTAATCTATGTGAATGCATCCAATCTTGAAAATTCTCTGGTGAATCTCCTTCTGACAAAAACCCTTTCACATAGACTGTCACCTCGGACCTATCTTCTGGTGACCTTGAAAGTACTCTGATTGATGGAAGTTCTGTAAAATATTTCTTTTTCACTTGACTCGTCACAACTTTTGAAACTGACATAAAGAAACGGGGTTAAAATATCCCGGGGCTATTTAAAAACACACATAAAAATATAAAGACAGCAAAAAAAAAAAATAATTGAGAGGCGATGCGGGAGAAGAAGAGAAGGGAGATATATATAGAAAGAGATGAGGAGGGGTATATTATATAAAAAAGGTTAACTTCTTGGGCAGATCAATCGATGTACAGTTATGTTAGTGGTAGGTGTCCAAACAATACCTGCAATATGATATGATACGTGCAGGGTAACATTTAAAACATCTTGTCTATTTTCAGAAGGTGCATTTGGAACAGATTGAATGTTACAGGCATTATATAAATGTTGAAACGTTGTATCATTCACTGAATCTGGTTCATAGTGAATAGTCATGGGAATAATGATCGATGTTCTCTTCCGCGGTGGTAAGATCATGAAGCCTGAACTACCATTGCCAAAGTTAGCAGTGGTACTTTCATCATATATCTGTAAGTCTATCGAGGCAATTCGTGTGGGTACCCAGTTTGCTGAATTATCTGCTGTTAAATTCATTTTCCATTGGGTAGAGATTGATTTTTTGGTCGTATTCAGGCTGACTTGTATATCAACATTATCATCCACATCAGCGACGCTCAGGCTAGGAACTCTTGGCCAAACAAAGTAGCAAATAATGGCAAGGATAACAAGAAGTAAGACGATGGTAGCTATTGTTGATTTTAGTCCACAACATCGTTGGTTTCGTTTCCTTTTTCTCTTCTTTGACAGTTCTTCTATCATGCTCTCTTTATCATATGTTGGCTGTTTAACTACTGTGCTCGTGCTATTTATCTGTTCCGTTAAACTGTCGTGTAGCATAGAGTTTACACCCAGGCTAGTTGATGTATGTGGTATGTAATCTTCAATATATATGGGTAATGCAGGAGGTTGGTTTGGATCCCTACGATGATGCGAATAGGGTAAATATGAATTGGCTCTTTCTGGTTCTCTATTGAATGGTTTATGTTTTCTATAAGGGTCATCATACTCCGTCATGACGGCTGCAGAATTATATAATTTGCTTGTACTACTATCAGAAGCAGTACGAGAATGAACAATGTCGAATTCAGAACTATCCGAGTCTGGTATTGTCAGCAAGCTCTTTCTCTCTTTTTACTATTTACCTATTGTTCGTGCATTCTTTTTTGTTACTCTATAAGGGTCATGTTCTTCATATACAATTTGCCTCTGTTGAAATGGGTCAACAGGCAAATGACTCATATGAGATTAGAAGAAAGGGAAGGAAAAGAAAAAAAGGAATTTTACAATTTATAAATATGGATCTTTAATTGGAAAAATTCTGTGGATGGTCTGAGTTTGAATATGCGTACATTTTCTGCTTACACTCCAGTGTCTTCTGTTCCCAAAATATCCTAAATATCACATCAACTGACCTTTTTTTCTTCACTCTTTTTATTTCAACGTACAAGTGTGTAAACAGACACGGTAAAACAATGAATGAAGTCAGTAAAAGAATATGGTTATATAAAGAAAAGTTAAGGAAAAGGAAGATTTGATGAAATAAATCAAATACTGTTCACTTAACAACGACGTTTGCTTGCAGAGGGTTTGCTTAAGGATGCTTGCCTGTAGTCATGCTTTTGGGCTTTGTAGTACTGTGATTTCAGACTATGATGGCTTATGAATCCCTTGAAATGGCCCTATTGTTGTCCGAATTCGTAACAGGCCATCCAATTCATTCTCCCAGGGTTGTTTTTCTTATATGTGTTTACAATATCCCAATCCCGGTCCCAGTTGCGTTCATAAACGCCATTTTCAGGCACACGATTCGTTTGTGCCAGTTCAATGTTTCTTGGATCCTCCATAGGAGTGACGCTACCAAAGAAATATACTGATCAACTCACATTATAAAAGGTGTTTCTCTACAACGTTACTTTCCCTGGTCACAAATGTCTTCATATTTGCGCTCAAATGAAGCACAATGTGCTTGTTCATTCTTGGCGTACTGAAGAGCTCGATGGAAGTCCGTGGCTATGGTATTTACAATCTTGCTAAATTGTGATTGCATAGAGACGCAAAGCGAACGAAGGGCCGAAATTTTTGTTTCATTCGAGCGACTACGTTGGTCACTGTCGCCAATTATTTTGGGAGAAACTACATGCACCAGAAGTTAGTCTAATTTTACGACGCTACCTCTACCTAATACCTATGATGTCGTCCAACAAAGCCTTTCACTGTGTGGTGCCACGCTAAACATGACTTTATAAAGCCGCCAACTTAGTTTGTGTTTCTTTTCAAGAAGAAAAAGAGATAAAAAAGAAATGTTATTATTTCTTTAATTATTATGTTGTCAGCTCTATCAGCAAAGAACTAAGATTAATCACGTGTAATTATGATAAATTCGTATTTCATATCAGAGAGAGTGAGCTGGACAGCCTTAGGCTAGGCTTTGGTAGTGTGAAGTTGTAAAGTGACAACATAGATAGCGTCCCAAGAAAGCGCCCGTAACCGTAGCCTATTTTCTGGTGCATGTAGTGTTGACAGTAACGGATTGCTGTAGTAGCAATATTTCATTGATTAATTAGGAAGCTCGACCAGCAAACGACTTGTTCACTTGTAGGAAGTTAAAAATGTGCGTTAATGACTATGAAATTGATTTTAGAAATAAACCTATAAAAGAATAATCACGGATCTATTTCACACACTGACTCGTTGAACAACAGCTTCTTTCTCTACCATCATTAATGAGGTCCGTGCGATACAAAAACGTTCTAAACTCAGACATTGAACCAAATAAAAAATTCTACCTTTCATCCAAATAAAGACATGCCAAATCTTGTCTCTCTTTTTTTTCTGCACTCACACAATGCACGGTTGAAGCAAGAAAAAAAAAAAAGAGGATAAAATACAGTTACACATGAGCCACTATTATTCGCATTGATAGGTTTAACGGTCAGGCACTTTTCAATAGCCGAACGATGTCGGTGGCTTGTTACTTAAAAGTTTGCTGTGATTTCTTTCTTTATTCTTCGCTTATTTTCGAAATGTCATTGACCCTCGACTTCTTGCTTCCTCCTCCTCCTGCTTCTTACAAGGCTGACCAACCCTCTGTTACCCATGCCTCTTTGAGTGCCACCGCTGACCGTCTTCTTGAACCAGTTGGTCGTCATTTCCTTGCTCATGCTCGCAGAAAGACTCACAACCGTACTTTCTCTG
Organism: Rhizopus microsporus ATCC 52813; assembly: GCF_002708625.1. Lineage (NCBI taxonomy): Eukaryota > Fungi > Mucoromycota > Mucoromycetes > Mucorales > Rhizopodaceae > Rhizopus > Rhizopus microsporus. The sequence continues at coordinate 732,543 of NW_019671921.1, read as the reverse complement.
AAGATGAACGTCATCAAGCTGAAGAAAAAGCCAACCAAGTTGTTGAAGAAGAAACTGTTGATTTTGAATACGAAGATGTTGATATCGACAGCGTCAATACCGACCCTACTCAATGGAAGACACAAGATAACTATGCTGTTCTCGGTTTAACCAAGCTCCGTTACAAGGCCAACGAAGAACAAATCAAGAAAGCTCACCGTCGTATGGTTCTCTTGCACCATCCTGATAAGAAGGCTGATAAGAATGATGATGCCTTCTTCAAGTGTATTGCCAAGGCCTATGATACCTTGATGAACCCTGTTACCCGTCGTCAATATGATTCCGTCGACTTTGGTATGGCTGATATCGAAGCTGATGTGCCCAATGCCAAGAGCAAGGGAGACTTTTATGAACTCTGGCGCCCTGTGTTTGAACGTGAAGCCCGTTTCTCCAACAAGCAACCTGTTCCTACCCTTGGTGACGAAAAGTCTACCAAGGAAGAAGTCGAAGGCTTTTACGATTTCTGGTACAACTTTGATTCTTGGAGAACCTTTGAATGGCTTGATAAGGAAGGTGCTGAAGGATCTGATAACCGTGATGATAAGCGTTATCAAGAAAAGAAGAACCGTGCTCAACGTGCTCAACTCAAGAAGGAAGATAATGCTCGTCTTCGTAAGCTCGTAGATACTTGTTTAGGTATGGATCCTCGTATTGCCATATTCAAGGCTGAAGAAAAGAAGAGAAGAAACGCCAAGAAGGACGCTAAGGCTGCTGCTGAAAAGGCCGCTGCTGAAGAAGCTGCCAGAAAGGCTGAAGAAGAAAGAATTGCAAAGGAGAAGGCTGAAGCTGACGCTAAGGCTGCTGCTGAAGCTGCCAAGAAGGATAAGGAAATGGTTAAGCGTGCCATCAAGAAGGAAAAGAAGACTATCAAGGCCCTCATGAAGGAAAACAACTATGCTATGCCTGCTGATGCTCCTGCTACACCTGATCAAATCGACTCTCAATTGTTCAAGCTCGATGACATTCTTGCCAAGAACAAGAGCGTTGAAGCCCTCGAAGCTCTCCGTAAATCATTTGAAAAGGCTGTTCAAGACAAGAACTTCCCTGAAGTCTTCAGTGCTGCACTTTAAATTTTAAAAATATAATAAATCAAGTTATTGTTTTGTATCAAAGAAACATGCCATATTAAGCATTATTAGTGTAAGGGTAAACATTTATGCATATATGTACATCGTTGCTATTATTACAGCCTGCTTCTCTCAAGGTCTGAATCATCATCATCATCCAGAAAGCTTTCTTGTAAATTTCTGTCTCGATCTTCGATATTGAAATCACTCGAAGGGTCCTCTGCGCTATCTAAAATGTCATCGAAATCAATTCGCGTAGATCTTGCACGGATAGAATATTGGTTTCTATAACAACTTAGTATTCATATCATACTCTTGTTTCTTTTGTACCTTCTGAGCATCATAAACAGTCTAAACAACTGAAACCCATTACGTATAACAAGTAAGATGGTGTCGAATATAGCTTCATTTCTCTCTCCAATGGAGCACCCCGTTGTTAGCACAATAAGGGTTACTACACATAACATCACCAAGATAATATCCACTACATTCCATACTGATTTCCAGTAATTCTAATGGCCCATCGTCAATCTCTTTATGCTATCTACCAATAAAACTTACTCTGCCTAAAGCTAAAAGCCTAGTTGATACTTCTACAATCATGGCAAGGTTAATTATAGCTTCAAAGATAATAAATAAATGAGAGGGACTAGGTCAGTCAGTAAGAAGTAAGACACTGTCTCTATTTTTCAAATACCATGTTTCTGTCAATGACTAAAGAAGGTACATAATGAGCACTAGATTCATTTGTTAAAGCTGTTTCTTACCATAATAATAGAAACAAAGCTCAAGAAAGCGAGTATGAGATATAAACCAATATAAAACTTGGAATACATAAATCTATTTGCCATCCCCTTGACAATCTCTGACTTTGTTAATCTATGCTGAGTCCTTGAGGTCATGGACAGTAATCCACTATAGTTCATTAGATACTCATCAAGAAAAAAGAAATAAAGGTCGTCTTTACCTAGTTTGCTGGTCGTCAGTTGCAGCAAACAAGTGTGTTTGATCGTCTTCTTCTCCAGGCATTAATTTATAAAGACAAGATGTGAAAGTCTCTCGGGTACATTTATCATTCTGTGTTACAGTCACGTTCAGCTAAAGAAAGGGCTGTTATGCAGACCAGCATATTATTCACACAGGAATAGTGCTCATTAATAGAGCAAGTGCGCACACTGGTAAAACTGTACATGGTGATAGTATTTATTACCTTTATAAGTGTTGCAGCTGTTTTACATAAAGAAAGAGAAATAGATGGCCTGCGTAAAAAAATCAGAAGAAGAGCATAAAGACAACATATCAGTCATTTGCATGGCATATAAGAAGCATCTAATGAAGCTTCCAGACAGAGAAAATCAAAAGATGACCACTCGTCATTACCTGAGATCTCTTAGCGAAGCTTTGGATAGTATGGTTTAAGCACAGCAATTTGAGAATGCATTGCATATCATGGACAGTGCTCCAATTTATACGTCAAAGCAAGTAAAAGAAGAGATCAAAGGAAGAAACACACTTGTGTATCTTTTTCATTATTTACCTAAGCTTAACCCCATCAAGCAATTCCCAAAGTCAAGTGATAGGCAAAACTAAGCAAGATTCAAAGACATTCCCAAGCGAGAATTATCAATGTTGTCTATGAAATCCTTAATAAACCTCTTTGAAAATAAAACTTCAAAGAATCATTTGTCAATTGTCTAAACTGCATTCCTATACTTTATTCAGAAATTATGCACCGCACTAATAGAAAAAGGATCAAAGCGCTCAGTGTTAAATTCTATAATACTCTTTTCTCTGTCCCTTTTTCTTTCTCCTCCTTCTTTTGCTTTCACTGCTTTCAATTCCTTTTTCGTTGGCTCGTGACCTCTACGTCACTGTACGCAATGGAAAGTGTAACTGAAGTTTCTTAAAAAAATCCCATGATCAAATATGGCAAGACCACAAGGGAGAAGAATACCCAATTTATGACAAATAATTCAATATCCGACTCAAAGCTTATCGGGTATCTTTGAGCTAATCTTTTTGTGAGTATAGAGAAAGAGTATGCTGCTTTAACCAAGTTGCATGTAGGCCATAAATTTGACAGCTTTGAGCTTACCTACCTTATTAATAAAGGTCTTAGCATCCATTCTTTGCTCGTTTTCGCATCTAAACCTTACTTTAACCTATTTTAAAGCAATTGTTTTATCGCCAAACTAGATTTCGCTAACCTCAGACCAGCTATGTTCACCCCCTCTTGTTCTATATGCAAATGTTTGATGTGGAAAAAGTACTACACATGACGGTCTTTGAATGCTATCCCGACTCCCAAGCGGTATACTTGATTAAAATTCACTAGTCTTCTTCTCTTCTCTTATTGTTTTCTCTCTTCCTTATCACTTATTTTGTTCTTTTTAACCTTTACTGCTTTTGTTGCACAAAATTTACTAACGTCATGAAAATGGACAACAACAAGCATACAATAGAAGTCATTGAATCAGGTACAACACATAGAGCATCATCACCATCTAAACCAGCGGATGATCCAATTGAGCCTCTACCTTCTGACTCTGCTCAATTAACACCTTCTGAGAAAACTCGTGTATCAAGAAAAGATTCGCTTAGTCAGGAAAAAAGGAAGTGGGATGAATCATTTACTGTTGCTGAAAAGAAGGAGCTGGAAGGAAACATTGTGAAAGCAGCAAGTAAGTATATACTATCTGGAGACATTTGTATATTAACCTATTCTTCTCAGAGGACAACGATGGTGAGACCTATGTCACTCTGCAAAAAGAAGAGTTTACTGTAAGCAGCCTAAATGACGAGGAGGAAGACTATAGTCAAGGTAAATCAAAGATCATCAAGGTCATATATGGCTAATATAGTTTGCCTTAGAGAGTGATTCATCAGTAAACAAGAAACCTGGAAGAAAGCCAATGCCTGATGAAGAGCTATCTGATGTAAATAATGATGAATTCAAGATCTATCGCTGCAGAATTGATAACACTTTTTTTTTTATTAATAGTCAGAACAAGATCCAAAGATAAAAAGGAAAGCTCAGAACAGAGCTGCTCAGAGAGCGTTCAGGGAAAGAAAAGAGCGTTATGTAAAAGAACTTGAAGCAAAGTTAAAACAGGTTCAGGATACACACTTGGTTGCTACTGCTCAGCTGATAAGAGAGAATCATCAATTAAGATCAGTCATTTATAGATTAGAAGCCGAAAACCACGCACTCAAGGGTACCCAAATTCCCTATCCTTCACCTCTATCAGCTATCCCACACTCTATTGGGCTCTCACCGTCGTCCCCAGCTTCCTTTCAACAACATCATCAACGCCATCACAGCACAGGTAGCAGTACCCAGCCTTACCCGAGCATCGCCCCATTACTACCAAGCTCTGTCGTATCTGCACCACATACACCTTTTCTCTTACCAGCCTATTTATCTCCAGACTCTCCTTTAGCATCCTCTCCAGTTGTGAATAACGCCATGTTACTCGCCTCTGCGCCACTTCATCAGTATCCACTGTCTCCTGTTATAGCAAACACAGGACAAAACATTTTGCCTCAACCAGCACCAACGTCCCAGACGAAGTCACACTCTCCGAAGAAATCAACAAGACAAAAGCTGTCATCGCCTCCTCCAAACAACCAACCACTCGAGTACACTTTCTCGATCAGTACGCCGGCTTCTTTACGCCCAAGCAATGGACCAAAACAGGTAAACAAGGTAGAAGCAATCGAACCTGTCCAATTATACCCACCCGACAACCTTCCACCTTCAGCTAAACATGAGACGTCGAGAAGAACTGAGCTATCACCTTCGCCTATTGTCAAAAAGGCAAATAGCGTCATTAGTGTCGGCAGTCAGAGCTCGTCTAGTACAGGCATAGCATTTACACCCAACTATGCTGGAGCAGCGGACGATGATAGTATATTTAGCGATGATAAATCAACGTCCACATCCAACACACAGCGTAGAAACATGCGTCAACTTGAACTTGACATGCTAGGTTGTCACATCGATGTCGAAGGGCAAGCCTTTTGCAAACGATTATGCGATGAAGTCTGTAATGATGCATTCGACCGTCTATTGAGCGAGCCATTGTTTGATCAAATGGGGAAATTGAATCTTTCAATCAGTAACTATCCAGTACCATTTGTCACGGATCCTATACCAAATGATGAAGAAGGAAAAGAGCCAGCACAAAGATCAAGGGATAAGGAAATAATTGAAAGGATTAAAGATAATACAAGACTGTATACTGCACCTGAAATTTGGTCAAAGCTCACACAGCATGCTCGATTTCAAGAATTCACAACAGATCAGCTTTATCAGGCTGTCAAGGATGTTGCAAAATGCTCAGAGATTGGGCCTGTGCTAAAGGAAAATGATATACAACAAGTCATGTCTAAAATGGACCAAGGCAACCTTTAATTTATTTATTCATTTAACATTGTAATAAGCTTTCTTTTATTTTACGCTTTTTCTGGCGTAAACCCATTTTATTTATTTATATCTTTTTTTACAGTAATAAAGAATTTCTAGTCTGTAGCAATCCAGCATTATCCTTTAGTGTTTCTCAATTCTTTAATCTCTATGAGCATGACTTTCATCATTGCTACTGGTGTTGTTTGTAGCAGGAGCAGCGGCAGGATCACTGACACCAAGAAGACTAGCAAGGCCACCCAAGGGATTGTCAACAGTGAAAGGTCTAGCAAGGCTACCTTCAGGCTTGTCACCCCATAAATGAATCAAAGCCTCCTTATGAGTCAAAAAGTTCTTGATAGGCATGATAGATTGCATCAAAAGAGGCTGAGTAAACTTGAATTGCCAGTGCATAAGAGAGATGATCAATACGGAGGTGAGTGTGGATTGGATGAACTGCTTGACTTGATCAATATCATAATCGCGAATTGTAGTAGTAACCGTTTCAGGAGCGGAAGGTGCGGGTGCACCAAAGCCGGGTTTAGCTGGAGGTGTATAAGTCAAGACGGTGGTATCTAAATACATCGGATATCATTTAGCATCTCGGCATCTATTTTTCCTTGTTGACAACACGCACACTTGTCTTGGTCATGTAGCATAATCTGCCAGACATGATGACCCAATCTCTCTCTCCCCCATAAGCCTTTTACATTGTTACTTACCATTCTTTTTTCTAATCAAAGTAATCAAACCGTAGGCCATGGCAACAACAAGAAGTTGAGCACTGTAGTAACCAATACGAGCCATAGTCAACACGTCAGGGTCGTTCCAATCAACCTTCTTTGCTAGTTGCATAGAAGCTAATAAGAAGCCCACATTGAACAAGGGATTGGTAATGATACTTGGAGAACCCATCTTGACAAATGTACAAAAGTTTATTCAAAAGAAAGAAATGGCAGAAAAAAAAGCAGCTTTACCAGCCTTTTTGAGCTTGCAAAATAAACGGACATTTCCTATTGGTTCAATTTTGTGTACCATCTATTGGTAAAAAAATACTAGTGCAACACAGGGTAAATGAGAATCTCCATGCCGCAAACAATAGAAGATTACGTGTACGTGCACTATTCCCTGAAATCAAAGTCCTAATCCATAATTAGCACTGGGTTTTTCTTATCTTGAATACATGCCGAAGCAATATGATTCAGCACTACTATATAGTTTACTGTTTTATGAACGTCTCTTATTTGTTCACTAGCTAGATTGTATTCAGTCTTCATAAAGTCTTTAAGTCATTACGGCTAACTATGAGCCAGACGTGTGTTGAATAAATAATGACAACTGGAATTTTGCTTTTGTAAATAGGCTTACTTTAACATGTATATCATTAATGAAACGCTTTAGCCATTCAAGCCGTATTTTGAATAAGGCTTCTATTTACCCTAGCTTGATTGCATCAGGGCGATGTTTATTTCAGCTTCAAGACCACTTTCAGCAATTTTCTGGGCCTTTTTTCTTGCTTCAGCAATATCATAAGCACCAAGTAAGAAACATGGCGCTCATGCTTCTACTTTTGTTACTATCTTTAACAAATTTTTGTAAAAAAATATGACCATCTGCATTGTTGGCAGTGGACAAAGTTAACCGGCGCTTGATCGTTTTTCTTGGTCAATTCTTGAAAGAGGAGCACACATGTTACTACCTTCATTGATTAGTTTTCCACGAGAAATCAATGCTAACACTTGGGAAGTGAAGTGGTACATGTTGATGTCTCTATGCGTCTGGCTGCAATGTTCAAGAAGTTTACTGGCACAGTGGGCGTGGACCTTTTGGTAAAAGAAAGAAAAAGAAATTGACCTTTAAGTACAAGAGTAAATGCTGTCAACCAATAACATTTATGAAGAATGATGCGTCATCAACTGCTACAGACTACAGAAGCTATGAATAAACGCTGTGGGCTTAACAATATTATCGTATAAACAAGATGACTTTGGGTTGTATACGAAATATATATATTTATTGATTATATTATGCCAAAGGGTATAGTCTTCTTTAATATAAATGTAGAGATGGATCAATGCTTTCTAAGGATGAGCCAAGAAAAGGCGTAATTATGTTGTCCTTCAGCAGACAACCTTCCACAACCAATAGCTCATATAAGTCAACAAAAATTGACAGTTCCTTGTATGCTTTGTTGGATGTTGTTTTTCTTTTTCTTTTTGCTGTCGGCGATGCGAATAAATCAAAGCTTGTCACTAAAAAATAGCAGCATTTGAACTTTATGATACAGTTGACAAACTGCTCAATGTCCGTCACTATTGTGTTGCTTTCGCTCAAAGCATGAGCGGCCTTTGGGAAATCTAAAGAAGAGACATGTTCTTAAGTGTATTTGGCAGAGGTTACTCTTCTGAGCATGTATTCGATTTTTTCAGCAGTTTGATGAACAGGCGTCAGATTTCCGCGAGCGAGCTGCAACGATTGCTCTAAGAAAAACACTTGCTTCTTGAGGCGGTCGTTGGTAACTTCAATTGGTTCTGTTTTCGGATTTTTTTTCTTTTTGCTGGAGTTGTTTCGCGTTGTTGATTTATATTTTCAGAGTAAATGAAATATAGTTTCTTATATTTGCTGGTGAACCTTTCGATCAGATCATCGAATATTGAGTTCTGAGGGCTTTGTGATATTGTCGAACAAACCTTTTACTTCAGAAACATAAGAGTACATCGAGATAGAATAAGTGGTTTATGAGCAGAGAAAGAAAGAAATTAATGGCAAAAAGGGAAAATGATCTTTATATGCAAGAATAAATGTTGTCAACCAATTACATCTTATGAACTATATTAAGTTCATGAACCTATGGGCTTAATATGATGTATTATAATTTTGGCTTGTGTACGAAATATATTGTTTATTTGACGAAAAAGGATGTAGTCTTCTATAATATAAAAGTAGAAATACGACTTTAAATGAAACGATATATGAATGGCATTATTTAAGCCTTTTTTTATGTAGACTTTATGAAAGCTGATTTACAACATAACAGTACAGCTTTACTAAGAAAGAGGCTATTATGTTGTCATTCTCAGGAATTCAGTGCCCACTCCGATATCTCAATCCAAAGCTCGTCGGTGAAGCTAGAATCTTTGTTCAACAAAGCTATTCAACATAGCTTGGATCTATCGCCCACAGGATGTAAAACTGTTCTAGCGTTGTGGAGGCAGACTTTTGAGCCCAATAAAGCCGATAACCCTAGGCCAGCGTAGTCTCGCCAAGTATAGAACGCGTTGCTGTACTGCCTATGATAAGGCCATACTCTATACCAATAGCAGCTGCTGAGGTCGTCTTACCAACCCACGTGAAGTGTCTACCACATAATGAATAACAGAGGGTGCGACTATCTCTCTTGAAGACACTTTATTTGGCGCTAGATGTACTGTTTACGATAAGCTCGGTGAAAACACCCCACAAAAATCTCGTTATTTGCCCGTGCAACAGTACGGAAAAGTATCTCATACGTTACGAGAAGCTCGCTGAGTCAAGAATATTTGCGTAAACAGAATACCAGCCATTCAAAATGTGAAGGGGAAAGAGCAAAAGACTCCTGAGGCACAGAGATGCTTTAAGCCAATCATACATCGATTTGGTTTGGCTTAAACATAATCCTTTTGTTCACATGATCCGCATATTCATATGTTGCCCTCGTCAATTAAATCTTGATACCTTATGCGCTCAAGAAATTTCAGTCCTAAAAAGTGCTTTGTTTGAGGCTCAGTTTCTGAGTTTCCATAGAGATCAAACAATGCATATGTCTTGGGCGCACCCTACGGACACTACTGTTACGTCACGTTTGCTTACTTTCTTCTCCTTTTTTTGGTCGATATTTTGTTTTCTTTTCTTTTTTCTCAAGTATGTCTGAACAAGCGGCTTTAGAATATACTTTACCTGGTGTACTGCACTTTTTACAAGCAGAATGGCGAAGATTTGAACGCGAAAGAAATGAGTGGACTATTGAAAGAGCTGAATTAAAAGTAACTCATCACATCATCAAAACTCGTACACTCAACTTGTAGTTTAGGCTAGAATTGCCTTGTTGGAAGGTGAAAGAAAAGGAATTGAAAACTCCAGGTTGATTCTGATGAAGAGAGTCAAGATGCTTGAATATGCTTTAAGACAAGAAAGGTTTTGTTATAATAAACAGTGTGTATCGGTTTTACTAAAGTAACTATTCGTAACAGAAAGAGATATTCTGATAAAGAAGAAGATACAGATACCAGAGCAGCCACCGCTCCTATGATACGCAAGTACATGCTTATATTTATTAACCTAGCGATAATGATATTGAATACATAATGCTCTAGCACTCCTGCAAGTTCTTTAGAAGAAAGCAGTAAAGATGATAATGATACCAATATCAAACTAAGGGAAAAGAGTAAACAACTGTTAAAATCGTAAGTAATTTTCCCAATGTAAATACCAACTCCTTTCTTTTTTTGCTTATCCCCCCTTCTTTTATAAACAGCTGTCTTGAAGAAATCAACTATTTGACTACTATTCCAACAAAGCTTCCTCTTACAAATGCATTAGCTTCTACAATAGATCAAACAAAGTTCGTTAGAACAGATTCACCTTTACCAAAAGGACAATCAAATCAACGTACCCAGAAGGCACGAAGACAAGCAGTTCAGCAAAGTTCAGTGTCATCAAGTCCTAAAGAAGTACCAAGTCCACCCAAAGAAGAGTTAGAAGAATTGGAAGTGCCAGCTAATGTCGATGAGGTGGCAATGATGAACAATATGAGCAAGTCACCGGATAATAACAAAGAGATAGTATGAAAAAAAAAAAAATAATAACAAATACAAGAGTTAGGAGATATGCTGATAAAAGTAAAAATATAGTCCGCTGAAATCCAAGAAAAGTTTAATGTATCCGAAGATAAGGTTATGAAAATGATGAAAAATGCCAGCAAAGGAACATCAAGCAGCAAGGATAGTCTATTAGGGGGTGATCTAGATTCTTATCAGGTAAGCTCATTATATACCATAGCCACGCATAAACATAACTTTAAATCAGCTTAGAGAAGCTATGGATGATCATCCACAAAATCAACAAAAGATATGGAAGACGCGTGTGACGATTAAAGGGTAAGAATGTCCCTAGTCTTATTGATGATATAGCTATTGATTTCAATACAGACATCTCGATTCAGTTAGAGCAGTTTGTTTCCATCCTAAAGAAATGATAGCTGCTTCAGGATCAGATGATGGTACAGTAAAAATATGGAATCTGAAGAAAGTAACCGGAAAAGACGGCAATGCTGGTAAAAAGTGAGTTTAGTAAAATATATCAAGAAAGAGAGAAGGAGAAACTTAGCTTTTGTTAGAGGATCCTTTGAAGAAGCAGATCCAAGCATTACTTTTAGAGGACATACCAACATTGTGACATCACTTGCTATATCTAGTTTACAAAATAGAGTGTTTTCTGCTTCTTTAGACTCGACCATTCGTGTTTGGAAATTGCCATCAGAAGAATGGGGCCCATTCTCACCAGTTGGTAAGACTTGTCATCTTATTTTCTCACTGAATTGACCATTCGCAGATCCTTCACTTAGTCTTGCAACCTATGTTGGTCATACGGATGCCATCTGGGATCTTAAATTATCACCACATGGTGACCTGTTAGCCTCTGCATCAGCGGATAGGACCGTGAAAATATGGGATACACAGAGCTCAGGCAGTTTGTTAAAGAGTACTTGGACGATCGATGGTATATTATCATCTGGAGAAACGCAAAGGGATAAAGGTATAGCATGATCAACTCGTCTATTGTTTGCTAACTGGGTGCTAGTGACACCTACTTCGCTTGATTTCTGCCAGCATGATATAGGCAAGCTTGCTATTTCATTTGCAAATGCAAAAATAAATGTGTATGATATTGAAAAGGGTCAAGTGGCCGTATCTCTAAAGAAGAGTGATGAAACTTACGGTAGGATGACGCATGTGTGCTAAACCGATATTTGTTGTAACAGTTTATTATGAAATAGATAACACACGAGCCACACAGGTTAACCGTATCGTAACACATGCTACTATGCCATTACTTATTTCTGGGCATGAAGACCGCCATATCAAAGTATTCGATACGAGAACAGGTATGGATTACAGCACTAGAATGGTCATAAGAAATCTTATATTACTTTAGGTGAATGCATAAATACATTGTCTGGTCACTTGGATGCAGTAACTAGTCTTGACATTGATCCTGCAAATGATATCTTAGTATCAGGAGGTAATATACCAATTACCATTATTATCAGTTTCTCTAAAGATATGAATGAAATACACCTTTATAATAGGTCATGATTCAGCGATACGAATTTGGAACTTGGATAATTTTACAAACGTACAAGAATTCTCTGCTCATCGACGAAAAGGAAATGAGGGTGTATTAGGTGTGAATTTCCATCGAAGCTACCCGTGGATGATAAGTGGAGGAGCAGATGGCATCATAAAAGTATATCATTATGGACATTAATGAAGAACATATATATACACAACATACACCATACAACATATACATTTATTTAAAATCCTTAAACATTATTTGACTTCCATCCACATTATTTTTGAACACGTAATTTTCATTAAAACTACAACCTTCCAATTCAAGCATAGCCTTCTTGTTTGCTACGAATTGACTATCACCAAAGCTTCCTGAAAATCCTCCAATCGTCAAATCAGATGCAATCACCCGGTGGCAAGGAACGGGTAAAGGACAAAAGGGATTTAATCGAAGTGCTTGACCCACTGCTCGAGGTGCGGATTTTAAAGTATCGCTCAATACTTTATAAGAAGTAACTTGTCCTTTTGGAACTTGAGCTACTAGGTCATATACTTTATACTGAAAAGGAGTGACAACCTTTCCGGTCTTTGGATTTATAAAAGACTCACGCTCCTTTTGAGAGATAGGATAGTAGACTTGAGCTATTGAATGTGAATAAGCTTGTTTTTTTATGATAAAGATGGTCATTACTATCAATATCCTTATTATTAGCGATGAACGTTTGTACAATTTCCTTTTTTCTCTTGTTGATTTTTGTAATCTTTATAGGCTTTGTTATGGTTTTGGAAGGCATGTTATAGAATTAAAAAAAAAAGAAAGAGAGAAAAACACCAAAATACACTTTGCTGCGCATAAGTGATAAACGCGCCCTACTCTGACCGTTTACTGATTTGAGCGTGGAGAATGAATCTGTTGGCGTGTAAGTTGTGTGACGCTAAGTTGCTAATTTGGTTTATAAATAGATTTTCAAGGTCTTTATTGCTATTGCTATTGAGAACAAAAAAGGGATCTGAGCTAACAACAACAGCAGCAGAAAGTGTGCAATTATGAATATGAAAAGAATAACATAATTTATGTAAAACATATCAAAACACTGTTTTAGGTTAAATCCATGTGATATCAGAGTGACAGCTAATGATCTCTCTCTCTGTCTCTCTTTCTCTGCAATAACCTCCGAGTCCCCCTTTTTCCTTTTAAGCTGTTGGTTGTACCTTTTTTTCTCCTCATCTTTTGGGGATAATAAATACCTGACTTTCAATAATGATATAAAACCATTTATACCAAATGAAAGCTTTTCCCTTTCATCTTTTTATCTTCTAAACACCATGAACGCACCCTTTTATCAGCTATTAGATCAGTTATCGTTATCAACATTAAAATATCATTGGCAATCAGTGCTCATTTCCGCCATGTTCTTTACTATTGTCTATGAAATATCGAGAATACTTTCGCCTGTTTTGTTTCCAAAGACATTTCAGTTCTTCAAAGGAGTAGAGTATATACATAATAAATACAAACTACATATAGAAGTTTACATCATTTTAGTATAATGCACCCAATTGGCATATCCATGTTGTATCTACAGTACATTGCATAGCTGTGGTTGTTGGATCCTTTTTTATCCTTTTTGATAATTCATTAGAACATGATAGAGTATTTGGATATACAAAATGGGCTGCTGATATATACTCCATCTCTTGCGGGTATAGTACTATATAGTTTACATCGAGCTTTTTTTATAATACCCACAATAGTTACTTCTTATGGGATACAATCACTGCGATTTACTTTTACAAAGATCAAGGTATAAGTATGGTATTGCATGGTATTGCATCATTCTCTGTCTTTATATTTTCATTCGTAAGTGTCTTGTATTATATTCTTCTTGTTATTTACATCATCTTTAGCGTCCATTTGTAAATTATTACGGTGCGATCTTTCTCATGTATGAATTAAGCACAATATTTTTAAATTTCCATTGGTTTATGGTAAAAAGATAATAGTCTCCACAACATTCATGTCACTTATGTTTTATTATAGGATAAGATCGGCTGGTCCGGTTCAAGAATTCAATTGATTAATGGTGTCGTTCTACTACTAACCTTCTTTGGTGCACGAGTCGTATTTGGTACAGTCATGTCTGTTAAAATGTGGAGTAAAGTATACAACGCCTATGTCAATTAGCCATGTCACTTATCCAAATATTTCTCATAGTTGATATTTATGCAGTCAAAGATCATGTTCCTCTGCGTTGTAAGTTTTTTTTTTTTTAAAAAAAAAGTAGCATTATCATCTTACACTATACGTTAGATTGGATAGTTTATGGCTCAGCCAATTTCGCCACCAGCTGCTTAAATTTTTGGTGGTTCAGTCGGATGATCAAGATGTTACGTAAAAGATTCCCTCAACAGCATCAACAGGAAGTGGTAACCATCAAGGAAAAACAATAGATGAAGAGCAGTGTATATCTTATGAAATGAAATAAAAAAAAAGAGCAATGGATACCCTCATACAATATTTCATATAAACAACCTAGATAAACAAAAAAAAAAGGGCAATCTAAAGTTATGTATGAAAATAGACCTAAAGTTCTTTTTGGCTCTGATGTAGGATCCATGAGCTTTTCCCGCCAAGACGATTAGCTTACAGCTTATATACGATCCATAAGGAGAGAGAGACTAATCTCATGCGACAAACAATAAGTATAGTACGCCGTAAACGTCAGTTTGTGTCGTTCTCAAATTGGTCATGAGATCAGCGGCAGGCTTAGTATTATATAGATCCTGGGAAAGATTATATGCATGTAGTGCTATGGTGTTTTATTCTCATCCATAATAGCTCATTTGCTTGAAGGGAATAGGACAGAGTAGAGATATATTTAGAAGCTATAAAGCTTTAATTGATGGGAACACAGCTTAAATAGTATAGCCCTTCGCTTTAAAGATGAGGTAATTCAACAAGAATGCGTAGGAATTGAAAAGTATTCGTGATCAATGATCCTAAATCAATGAAACAAAATAAATCGAATACAAATAACGTCAAATAAAGCTTATGTGACTATGGCCCATCCTAGAGAAACGATGGTTTACGCCTGCGTAGATACGATGATCACATGATACACCTGAAGCGGCATAATATTCTCATCTATTGCATTATTTGGGATGTATGATGAATGAGGGATATGTCCCTCACTGAGTCTATATCTGCATGAATAAATGACTAGCCTTTTTTTTTCTTTGATAAATACAGAATATACTATTCAACTCAATTACAAAAGAGAATGAATCCCTTATATTGTTCATTCTAAGCTTGGGAATATACTATATATTTCTATCCTTTTAGAGTTTTATTTACGCGCGCAATATTCTATTTCTCCTTTTTATTGTCTCATTCATGCGTTTTTTAATAAACTATATATTTTTTGTGATATTCAACAAACTCTTTCTTGTAGACATAGTTCAGATGATGAAGAAATTGGCTAACTGAGGAGGGCGTTCGTCAGTGATCTCACAGGATTCTTTGTACAATTAAAGTTTCAGTCATCTGAATTAACATCATTTGATCGTACTTCCCTAATTCAGAAGAAAAAAATATGTCCTTTCTATGAATGAGGGTGCCTTCTTTTTTTTTAAGATCTTTCCCATTTTGATGACTCTACCCGTATTTTTCCTTGGGCCATGCTACTTATTGGGTGGAATTGGGTGTAAAAAAGCGATGAGCAATATCCTTTTGTGTGTCTCGTAACAAGCTGATGGGGCTCTGTCCGTGCCTTGAAAAATAATAAAAAACGGCCTATACACGCGCGCGCAATTTAGTGAATCTGTCCTAAATGGGCAAGTTGTACACTGTCAGTCACTACTGAATAATTTGTCAGGATAAAAAAATAAACTCTCTCTCTTCTTCTCTTGTTCTTTTTGTTATTTTTTTGGTTATTATGTAATAGTTGATCATCATCTGATTTTTATTTATTTATTGTAAAAGAGAAAACAAGGCAAAAACTTTTTTTTTTCTGGTTACGGAAAGGGAAAAGATACATACAAATCATTAGTGTTATTTATGTTATGCTTGCTGTAGAATATAGTTATAAAAAAAAGGAGGAAAAGGGGGGAGGGGCATATAAACGTAGGGTATGGATGAATGAAGGACGATGTAATAAATAAAATTCATAATATACTTATTGTCGCTGCATTAAATGATATAAATGTTCATTGTGGTTCATGATGGGTTGTGAGTGATTGATCATAGAGATATATTGGCGTTGTTGTTGTTCTACAAATGTATTCATAGGTGGTGAATGATTACCATTTGAATCCTCTTCATCTCGATATCTCATAAATGGATCTGTCGTCATCATTGTACAAAGTCGTTCGATATCACAATATAGCATCTGTTCTTGCTTTATAGGATGTTGGTTGTTCATAAATCCATTATTATTATTGGGCCAGTTACTATTTACATGATACGCCGTTCTCGGGGTAACCGTAGCCGACAAAGGTGATACAGAACGAGCGTTGCTGTTATTATTATTATTATTATCATTACTAGGGGCTCGAACGGTTGTGGTTGTGTTGGGTGTTGAGTGATTCGTGACCGTACTCGAAACATGGGGTTCTCCAAAGAATCCACTGGTCTTGTTGTTTTGTAATCCTTGTTTATGAATTATCGGTGGCTGTTCTGCTATCGGATCTTCCATATGATTCAATTCCTCAGATATGACTGAATTGGGACTTGGCGAAGAAGCTGGAACGGGTGACGGAGAAGGTTCGATTTGAGTCGACTTCTTTCTTTTATAGCTCGTCCCTGTACTACGATCGTCCAATTGAGATAACAAATAGCTATTGATCTTTTCAAGTTCCTTTATTCGGTTTTGCATACGTTCTTCTTTTAGAATCGATCCTTTTACATAATCCAACGTTCGATCAATGATTGCACTTTTAGAATGTCGAGTATCATTTTGAAGGTTAGGTAAGATGTGTGCCAGTTGTTGGAATTTAGCATTCAAGTTTTCTCGTCGAAGTCTTTCGGTGGCATTATGCTCAGCTCTTCTTTCGGCCTTAGTCTGTACCTGTCTGCTTGTACTACCGCCTCCCGTGGGCATCAAGGGTTCCTGTCTCTCAAATGGACTACTAGGATAGTTGGTTAAACCTATAAGGTCATTAGTCTTTTTTTCCCTTTTTAGTATTGGCTATTATTTACAAGAGGGCGGCATCATAACCTCTGGATTTTGAAATGGTGCATGTTGAAAGGCCAAGGGTTGATGAGGAGGTCCTTGTTGTCGTTGTGGTGGCGTTGAAGAGTGCTGTGGCTGACGGTGAGGAACTGAGGCAGCAAATTGTAAAGGCATATCAGCTTGGTAAAGCCCTGTGTTAGGATCAAATATATGTTGAGGTTGAGGTGGTTGAAAATTCTGAGAGAAGAGATTTTCTTGTGGCATGTATTTTTAAAAAAGAGAAACGAAAAAAGAAAAGAAAAGAAAAAGGAAAAGAGAAGGAAAAGGGAAAAGAGAAAGCTTTTGTTCATTTGCTTTTAAATTTTTTTTTTTTTTTTTTTTTTTTTGGGTGTCGTCTTATATGTCGGTAGGTTACTTAGTATAGTGTTTCCGGATGACTCTGCACACTATAAATGCCGTCATAAGGGAGCATTCTAGCCCAGACCATATCATAGTAACACTGTGTAAGGATGTTTGTTGTGTACCATTTGTTTATATTGCACTCGCACGAGCCCTTGCACAGAATAAAAGAGACACTTACCACTCTTCAAGGGTTCTAGGCACATCTTGTAGAGATGTCTTGAAGGTGTTCTCGAATGATGGCTGAGTCAAAATAAATAAAAAACAATGCCCCATGATCTCCCTGTCTACCCTTCCGTCCCCATGATTGAGATGAGAATAAAATACGATATAGTATTCATCTGTCCAAGGCTAGTCTACACACCGCTTTCGGAAACTGTTTACTAAAAATAAATTATCCTATTATTTCATGTAATATATGCTCACATCTTTATTATAACAAGCCAAGGGTTCTCTGAGACGTCTGGTTTTTAATACTTATTGTGTGTGTGTATTTGCCCTGATAATCATATGAAGAGCTTTTATCTTATACGCTGTCCAAATGATCGCCTAAAGGGCATTTTGTGAGCATCAAGCCACTCTGGTTTAACCACAACTTATTGCATATGTTGCTTGTCCTTCTTTCTTATTGTAATTCAAAAAATCCCATAATATGATGCTATTTGCTTACTCATAGTCCATCTTGGCTATGCTTAAACCTTATCACCCTTTTTGATTTCATAATAAGCTCAAGTGGCATATGCTTATTGCTCAAAGGTATATATATCCATATATGCTTTTATCGCATTGTTATTGCAGGAAAGCGATGTCGTGATCGAGAATGGAAATACAAATCAAGCAGCATGACTCCTTTCTTTATTTAATCGTAGACGAATTAATATAAGAAGCTTTTTTGCAGGAAAATAAGCTTAAATAAGCTGCCAAATACCTGAAAAAAGTGACAAAAATAGCTAGTTGAACAAGGTCGATCATGAAATGAACGAGTCACGGCAAGACAAGCTTCTGATTAGTACCGATCTTTGATGAATATGAATAGAGATGCTGCCTTATTCTTGGTTCACAGAATATTCATTCAAAGTCAATTACCAATTTCTATAAAAATAATGCCCTTTCTTTACTTTTTTGTAAGAAAATGATCGTAATTCAGGAGGCTTTGACGCACGACTTAACTCTATTTCATCTCCTTGAAAGTTTCACAAATAATCTATAGTTTCCCTTGAAGAAGCTACGATAAACTTTATTTTAAAAAGAGAAATACCTATAGCCAGAATGTCTTGACTAGTGCTAATATCAGTGTACCTGAAAGGAATGGGGGTCAAAAAAAAAACTCTTTTGGGAAAAAGGAGAGAGACTATTGGTAGACATAGTAAGACCTTTAAAGATAACATTCTGAAAAAAGTAAAAACTGCATAGAATCAGATTCGGTGGTTACTTCAATATGGAAAAGATCAAACGATTGACCCCATGACTTCTTTTTTTTTTTTTTGTTCAATGTAGCCTATGACACAGGTACCACTTTTACTTCATACTTTGGTCCATTTTACACTCCTATTTCAATGATTATTCTTGTTGCTACTTAAAAAAAAAAAAGACATATAAGGACAAGAGGAAGGAGAAGGAAGGGGAGTAGAATGATCAAAATTAGAGGAGTGATGATCTGACTTAATTTCTTTCACTCTTTGTTGTTGTCCTCACTAGTGGACCGTGCTCTTCTTATTTCCAAAAATAAAAAGGAAGAATCATAAAACAAGATATAATATACAAATTAGGCATAAGATAGTATGTAGAAAAATCTAGTCTTTCTTCACTTCATATCCAATAAGGAAATAATGTCATATCATAGAAGTGACTGACAGCGCTTCTATTTCTTATTGAAGCTGCACTGTCTAATAAATTATGCATGCCATTAGCTCATTTCGAGCAGCCTCCTCAAGGCCTGTTATTACTAAAGAAATGAATTAATAACACCTGAATGATCAACATGTAGGTATATATTATGATAAAATGTATACTTTAGCTATATTAATGACGAACAAAGTAAGGAGAACACACGGGCGTTTTATAGGTTACACATCAGGCTAAATATGCCAGAGAAATAGAGCACGGGGATAAATTCTGGCATAAACACCACCATTAGAATGAACCAGAATTTATGAAAAAGTCACTAAATAGGCCAACTAAAAAAAAAGAGCCCTTTTGCATGAAAACATGTGGTAGTATATACGAAAGTAGTGGTTGCACGAATTTTGATGTCAATACTCCTCTTTTGGTTCAGTGTAAAAGGTATGAGTACGCGTTCAGTGAATGGTAAACAAAAAGATGAACTATTCATTCTAAATGATAAATACAATAGAACTTGAAAACAGAGTAGCTAGTTTTTTTTTATTGGTGCAAACAACAATTAGATGCTGTATAATACATACAAAAAGGATATATGAATTATGTGCTTTCCATTTTTTTTAGTTGGTTGATTTAATAGATGTGAATTCAATATATAAAATTGACAATATAAAATTTAAGGAGACATATGTAAGGGCAAATGAGGTTGTGAAATAAATAGGTGGTAGAGAGAGAAAAGAGGCATGCAAATGAATAAAATAGTGTAAACAAACAATAATGGTATAAAGAGATGCGAAGAAAAAAAAAGAACCCAAAATATGTTGCTTAAGGTCATTAAAAAGTAGGCATAAAATTATTAAAGTTGTTGTTTGAGACGCTAGCGTTCTGATTACTGGTGCTGCTGTTATTAGTATTGCTCTTGTCTTTTCCTGTGTGACGATGAATGCGAATATGTTGGTTCAAGTTATCAGAGCGAGAGAATCTCTTGGAGCACGTTTGATAAGGGCATTCATAGGCTAAAATAATAAGATCAATAAAAGGGTTTCAGAATAAGGAGAATGTACTTACGTTTTTCCAAAGTATGAATGGATCGAATATGACGCTTCAAGTGTTCTGATCGCTTAAATACCTTACCACAATCATCATGTGTACAGGTAAACACCTTTTGGCCAGCTACACTTGGGCTGTTGGACACTCTGCGTCCACGAGAACGCTTGACGGGTGATTTAGAAAGGCTGACGGCAGCCTTGCTGGATCGGCGTGTAGGTGGGGGACTGATAGAGAGTGAACTATCGGCAGAGGAAGAGGAGCATGCTGAAGAGGCTCTTTCACGAAAGACGCCGTCTACGGGAAGGCCCAAGGAATCGCCTGCCATGAGAGGATGAAAGCTATTGCCACCGTTATTACCAAAGTAAGCTTGAGGAGAATACATATCGATGGCAGGATTAGCATACATCAATGGAGAGCGATTGTCAGAGTTCATGACATTGTCGGTTGTAAGCCAAGGATGAATAACAGTGGAGTAACCATAATCAGATGATGGCTGGTAGTTCAGTTGAGGGAGCTCAATCAACGTACTCATACGTCTCTTGTTTGAATTATCCAAAGGATGGTGATACTGATAGTCTTCGTAACCATTGAATGGACTGGGTGTTCGCTGCTCTTGATCAGATAAGTTGGATTCATTAGAGGATAAGAGACCAGTGAAATAACTTGCGCGACGACTGTAATCAATACTGTCATGTCGTTGATAGTTGTTTAAGCAATGGTCAATCTCAATCTCTGGTGGAGATAACTGAGGAGGAGCAGAAACAGAGGATAATTCAAATGAAGGCTGATAAGCAGAAGTGGTTGAGTACATCTATAAGTCCTGTTAGTATCTATGCTATGACATTTTGGTATCTGCAGCTTACGTTATTAAAAATCTTTATCTAAAAGCTTTTTGAAGGTAAAAGAAAGTAGGGAAGGTAATTGGGTAGCAAGTGAATGAAGTGTTGGATGATACAAGAGTTAGTTCTTGTAAAGAATGGATAAGAAAAGAAAAAAAAAGAATGAATGAGATAAAGAAGAAGAAAACAAAAAGATTATCTACTTTTTATATTGAAAATTCTGTGCATAAACTATACGCTGTTTATAGGTTGGATGCTAAAAATAAATAGACCAATGAGATCTTTAAACTTGACGTCCCTTGGACATATACTTGCCCCTATTTCATAAGCGTCACACAAACAGAACAGATCTTTTTATAATGGTATTCTCCCTATTGAATATTGCTCATTATTGTTCTATCATTTCTGAAATTATTAAACTATATCCTCACTCTATAAAAAGCAAGAAAAACAGAATAACTATGACAACCTATTTCCATGGTAAAGTGTGTCACGGCAACCATCAGATATATTATTATTTTGTGAGTGAACAATTGATTGTTGAAGAATAACAAATAACAAACATAAACACAGTGATTGAAGTACAAACATGATGAAAGATCAACAAAATTATCTTGATTGAAACATATTGTCAATTACTTTAATTGACAAAAATTATCCCTTAAAATTTATTTTCCCTTCTAATAATCGAAAAAGAACTAGACGTTTTTGATCTGGTTACTTTATGCACCAAGCTTGTTATTTCACTTGTAAAAAAAAGGAATTTGTGTTACTATACTACCAAAAGTAGCAACTATTACTTTTTTGATTGACGAGATTGCATCCTGCAAACTGACGATCTTTCATATAAACAATGCAACTAATTACCAGTGAAAATTTCTACATATTCTTCCTATTCACTTCATTGTCACTTTGTATTATATTACGCATAATCTCTTTCCAATACCTGTTTGCTTCCTTTTTTTTTTTCGCTTGCATGAAAAGCATTACAATACTACAAGTGAAAAAAAAACACATAAAAAAAAGGAGAGATAAAAATAATCGAAAGGAGAAGCCAAAAAAAAGGCCCAATGGAGATTACCCAAAGTTGGGAATATTATATTTTAATCAAATAGAGCAACTAAAAACGTGTCCTTTGATCGAACATGTACAAGAATGAGTGTGTGTATGGATTTGCATGTAACGCACACGAGATTCTTTCTTTATGTTGTATGGTAACGTTCATCCTGTCTTCGGGATGGACTTAGCAAACTTTGTTCTTCTTCATCATCCACAAGCTCCTGTAAATCAGTTTGTACACTATTTCTTGGCTTTCGGAAAATCGAATATAGGAAACCAAGGATAAACACGATCAGAAATACCCACTGTGAGCAATAAAAGAAGATGCCAAAAAAGGGCGTGTTTACAATGATTTTATCTATCAATGTTGATGACACTGTTGGTGTACATATATCTATAAAATAAAAAGGTTGGAATGCATGATAACGGCTCATCCTTTGGTTATACCTGTAGGCCCATAAATATCACAGGGAACAATCCATTCTTTACTTTGAGTACAATCTCTTTGTCCAAGTGTGTTTGTTTGATTACACTATAAATTGGCTTAGAATCCATATATATTAATTTATACATGTGCTATTTCTTCTACTCTACATAGACTTGGCTTCCGAAGTGTGCATAACTAGGGGCAACGATGGTTGTCACGGTATAATTTAATGCCAGTAAACTTAATGTGAGTAATACAGCAGTTACTAACAAGGCTTGAGGGGCAGTAGCTCCTTTTCTGATACGAAATAAGGTAATCCAAAGAAATCGAATGCCAACATGGATGATTCCAGACATGGTTGCTAAGAAGAAGTAAATAATCAATCCAACCATAAATAGATAGTCTAATGGGAATATCTTGGATAATTTAACAAATATGAAGTTGATAGGGTTAAACATGTTTGGATGACTAATGACATAGCCACATTGACTTCCACATACTGCATAAGCAATTTTATCCACTCTATAGACAAATAATGAATATATATCATCGTATACAGAGTTACTTTACATTGTCATAAAGATGGATACAGCAATGACTAAAGTAACGCATAATAATATGGCACCTAATATAAACTAAAGAGATATGAACATGGAATGAATAAATGAATGAATAATAATAAAGGTATCATATACTTCAAATGGTCGAACAATGTAGAATAGCTTTTGAAATAAGCTTGATCGATATTGTTGAATGGTTCTTAGCCTTCTGGAGAGTAGTCTTTCTTCATCTTCTAGTTCATCAAGTTCTCGTTGCTCCTTAACTGGTAGTGATCTATTGGCATATTTGGCTTTGATCGCTCGCTGTCTTTCCTTGGCTGCGATTAACCTATTCTCTACATCTTCACTTTCATCCTCTAATCGCCGTCTGCCCTTCATCAAATCCATGGGCAAAAGCGATAACCCTGGTGCCTGTTTATAGATTTAATATTTGTGATATGATCATCAGTTTAGCTTACGGTGTATCCAATAAAGACAAGCATTCCGAACAAAATAAGGCATGCAAGCAAAAATGAGATGGTCTTTCCGCCATCTAGCCTCTACACGTTAGCATTTTTCTCCTTTTTATTACTACTACACTTACAATCCTCTGTAAGCAGTTTCTTGAACCAATCCAGATCAATCTTGGGCGGTCTCGCAGTTGGCTTGAGGAATAAGCCAAAGATAGATAGAAGAACGGATATGATGACAAAAAAGGAAGTGTACTTGAGCGCACCCATTATCCTGTCCTTTAATGATTGATCTTCATCATACTCCTCATAGAAAAAATAAGCAAAGGGTATCAAAAAGAAGCTAAACATCGTAATGGTTCCATAAAAGGCTATTCATGCAAGTTGATATAAATGTACAGCATACTTTTATAATATGCAACTGACCATAGTACACTATACTTGTCACCTTGGTCATTCGGTTAATAGTTTCTGGTGTTGCCCATTCTTTCTTGATTCCCATTGTAGGATCTACTGTAGCTGAAACTAAAAAAATGTCAACAGGCAATAAGGCTAATGTTGAAAAGACAAGTCCTAATGCCAAAATGGTGATGAATGTAGCAAAGAATTCGGAATCATATTTGGCTTGAAAATATCTTGTAAATAATACACTGAATAAGAATAGCATCTAGATTTAAATTAGACAACACTTTAAGATAAAACGCCAACTTGGCATTACAGCAACTACTACGCCATAGATACCCCAGGCAACGCTTTCGACTACTATTGTCATTTCCAAAAAGGAGAAAAAAAAAGTGTGTGTGTGAGTAAGAAGGAGGGAGGGAAATATAACGAAATTAATAAATTTCACATATTTTTATTTATTATTATTAGTTTATGCAATTTTTTCTTATTCACTTTCCTCTTTCTTGTGGCTATTTTCTAATAAGGTTGATATACGTGACATCAAGTCCTTATGTTCAGGATTAGGCTTGATGTTGTCTTCTGATTGAGGGCGGCTGATTGGGCGACGGCGAGTACGAGATTGAGTATTGAACATATCTTCAGCTGTCATTGTTGTATTAGGATCGACTGACTCTTCAGATTCATGACCATTCAACAAAGCGACCGATAGGGGGGCTGATTTACGTTTAGGCGTAACAACCACTCTGGGTTTACCTTCCTCGTCTATCTCTGCTTCCTGAACATAGAACGTACGCACACCTCTGTCTACAGCTGTTCGAAGTCCAAGTGTGTGTCGTCTGGGCAAATGAGCCACAACACCTCCAATACCGACCGCATGGCCATCAAAGCTTCTGAGCATGTTGAGTATACGACCTTCGACAGGGTAATCCCATTCGACTGTGTACTCAGAGTAAGTAGGTCCGACCACACCATCGCCTTTGGAAGTCTCATTCTTGGTGACATTGACTTTAAGATATTCAAATACCTGTTCAGGCACAGCTTCTTTCTTCGCCAATGCTTCCCTGAAAGCAGGTGCCTTCTTTTCAATGCTTCTCAAGAACCGTTTGAACTCTGCAGGGGTCATACTGGCTATATTGTAATAAACTTCTTCCGATCGAGGAGCAGGTTTATGAGAATTGGGGAAATTTTCTTTCCAGCGCTTCAAGAATAACACTTTGCTCTCACCAGAGACCCATGGTGTTTGATGTTCAGCTGTATCCAGTGCTTTAATGATGACATGTGGTGTTCGGATCACAGTAGGCAGGTTGCGTTTTAATCCCCAATCGCCAATATTTTTACATTGTTTGGGTATTTTGTACACTTGTTCTATCGTTCTATCATAGGATGCCAGGCGAGAATGGCGAAGTAGGCTGGCAAATGACTTTTCCATAACTAATGCAACAAGAAAAAAAAAAAAAAAAACAAGACAGGCAAGGGGACACCAAGTTGAGGCTCCGCAAAAACTTTTTTTATTTTATTTGTATTTGGTGTCATAGTAGTTGGAGGCAGCAGAAATAGCCATATTCTGAAGTAAGGTTTGCTTCTTTTGCTTTCTTTCTTCATCATCGTCTTCATCATCATCATCTGTGCCTCTTTCCATGAATATTTTAACCATCTATAAATAATAAATAAGAAAGATATAACGGAAAAGACAATCAAAACAAACCTCAGCAGCAGCAAAACCAGCAATGGCTTCCTTAGCTCCCTTAAAGCGAACATCCTCACCATTCTCTTCTTGCTTGGCAATGTAATGCTTAACAGCCTCTACAGCAACAGCACCAGCAATGATTTCATAGCTAATGTATAATGTCAGAATTTTTCTTTAAGATGTATCTTTCTTCTTACGGTAATTTAGATTTCTTCTTCTTGTAAACCTTGTCATGTGCCTTTTGAAGTTCATCTTCCTTCAAGAGTCTGGTTTTATCGTGATCCTTCCATCCTAGCCAGTTGCCAAACCATGCTCTAAGACGAGCGCGCTTACTGTCATCTTCTTCGTCATCAGAAGAGTCCAAGACCTTGGGAGGATCGGCCAATTCCAATTCCCAGAGTTGGTTAAAAGCGTCTTCCTCTTTCTTTACGTGAATAATAATATCAGCACCTGCTTCTGCGTTGCTCTTGCGAATATCAACAACGTTATTAGGTTCCGATAGAGGATAAAGATAACCATTGGAGAATCCAAATCGTTGATCGTTGGCCTAAAAGAACATCGTGTTACAAAGCTTCATTTCGGAATGAGTTCCCGAAAAGGTTATTATCTTACATTTTCCTCTGTCTTCATTTCATCCACAAAGAGAGCTTCTTCGCCCGTAAAGATGGCTTCGAAATGTTAAAAAGAGGTTTATTCAGTCTTTTTATGAACTTTACCTTTGAATGTTTTTGCCTTTCCAATATCCAACACGAGACCAGTAAACTTGTTCGTGAGGAAACCTAAGACAAATGATCAGAGAAAAAGAGAGAAAAAGGGGTGTTTGGAGCAACTTACCATCCTGATGGATCCATAACTGGGTATCTCTTTCAGGCTTTTGTTCCTTTTTGGGTGCAGTAACTACTTTTGAACCGCTCTATATTATTGTTTTAATACGCGCTCCACGTCGACTTTAACTTCCTTTATATGCCCTTACTCCAACCGGTTTGCTCGTGTCGATATCCAAAGCCATACCATTGAGCTTTGAAATGATATAAAAATAACCAATGGGAAAAGTACTTGTTTCAAAAGTCATCTTTTTTGTGTGGAAAAGGGAAGAAAACAAGAGAAAGAAAGAGAGAGACTATTAAATAAGTTGCATCTTGTATTACATCTGTCATACCCAAAGAACTCTCTTTTCAATTCTTTTATTTCCATCCATAACGTAATAATGCTCTTAGTCTAAGCCCTATTATGGCAAAGATGGCTTGGTGCTGTGTATCCCGCATCCTTTTTTGGCTCTTACTCTGCATAAAGCCAGATTTATAAAAGCATATCCTCTATTCTTTATGGGAAGATAAACTCCAAAGTAACAAGTCGCGCTTCCTTTTTTTTGTTTTGTTTTTATCCTCATACATCTATGCAAAGACTATCGGACGAGGCCTTGATTATATGCAATTTGCTTGCTTTGACAATAAGTGAAAAGGTAGTTTTTATAAATACTCAGGTTACCTTAAAACTTTAGAATATATGCAACCCGGACACATGGCCGTAGTGCCAGCCGTCTTTATCCGATTTGTCAACTACAAATATATCAACATATAGTTTGTATTGGAATATTACTTCAGTTGTATATAAGCGGATCTATGTCTCTAGTATGAAAAGAGACGAGAAACAGTAAAGTTATCTTTCAAATAACTTTATATTTTAAAAGTACACCTCTCAACTGTGCTGATGTATATCCTTTTTAGAGCCATTGTATATTATTTTTGAAAGTGTCAAACAGCTTGATTCAAAGTGCAATCCTTTTCTGGGAATCATGTTGCAAAATGAAATGCTCAGTTACCGTTCTTGCCCCCGAACAATATTTAAGGGACCTGAATACCCAAATAGACTTCAATAGAAAAGATGTAGTTAAGGATGATTCATGTCCACCTTTGAATTTATGTGCTTAATATCGTTTCTATTGAGAAAGCGTGTTAATAATCTTGATATAGTAAAAAGGGTCAGTGTCTTTTTGCTCTTTGTTGAATATGCTTTGCTATCTGCTGAAATTAATATCTTACTGATCATCTTTCCTTTTTTCCTAGTCAGGTCTCTAGGAGTATACTTGTGGATTTGGTAATGTAACTGTCAAAGTTCAAAGAGCTGATGATAAGGATCCGATTCCATTTAAATACGTCATGAATGAGAGGAGTTACGGTATATAAAAGAAAGGCGAGTGGCATAATCATTAGCTTATTAGGTTGTCATAGTAATAAATAGATGTAACTTTATATTGCTTCGAGTCTACTTTAATATTGATCAATAAACGTATCTATGCGTGTACCTTGGATGGAGAATAAAAGAAAGTGAAATTTTATCGGAGATCAAGCTTACTTTTAGCCAATGAAAACAATATTCAAAAGCAAAGCTCTGTGCGTGAACTAGCCTTTTTCTTTTTTTTTTTTAGCTTATTTCATTCTATTACTATTATTATTATATAAAATGACAGATATCAGACGTCCCTCAGCACAGGACAAGATACCACCTCCACCCCCAGAACTTGACATGTCAGGCTCGAAAGCGATGCATAGGTCAAAGACTGTGCGTAATCTCAATTCAGCGGGTAATAAAGTAAAGGGGTTATTCAAACCAAAAGAAAAGCGAAAGACAGAAGAAAGACCACCGATAACAACTTCGGTATCCTTTGGTCCTGGCGACCAACTGATACATGAAGCTTACTACCAAGGTAATAAAATAAAAATTAATATTGGTCCCCCTTTCTTTTTCCCTTTATCTCCCCCTTTGGGTATATATCCTTATTTTAACGCCCTTTTCAAACATATATAAAATAGAAGAAGAACAGATATTACAAAGGATGAGCAACGAACAGACAATAAAGGAATCACCAGAAGATGAGCAATTACAACAAGAACTAGAACAACTCAATGAACTCATTGCCCTGAGAACATCAGAAATTCAAACAGAAAAGATGAAGAGAGAAAAATTACAAACAGATTTAGCAGAAGCACAAAAAGCTTATAAAGAAAGAGAAGCAGAGTACTCTGCTATTGAACACAGCTTTTTTGAACACACACGCGCTATTCGAGCAACGGATGATGACCTTTCGACCATTCGCGATTCCTTCAAGTTACTCAAATACTCCATTGCTCGACTCATCATGACACTCAACAAGAAGGCAGACAAGGCAAAGGCAGCCGAAAAGTTTGTAAAGACATGGCCTCACCTTGCCATCCTTAACCCTGAGAATGGTGAACTTGAGCCCTCGTTTATCAACTTGTTGTCAGAAAAACTAGTGCATGAACACCTCGTCAAATCGGTCTTTAATGTACCTGTTTACCCTGGACTCAAAGTCAATGATGCCTATGATGCCCTTCATCGTTGGTTGGATGCCCACTCGTCTCAGTTTTCAGTACGTCTTCGTCAGCAAATGGCAGCCGTGGTTGCCAAAAGTGGTAAAGAAAGTGAAATTCAAGCAGCCGCACAAAAGGAGAAACAGAGGATAGCAACAGCAATCTATGACGATCTAGCCGATATCTATCACCCCTTCTTGCGAGAGAATGATTCAACTGTAGGAGACGAAAAGAGCTATTATCACAAGATTTGTGATATTGTAGAAAAGGCACTCAAGCTGGCTATTGCCATTCGAGGACAGGATGTGGAGATTACGACAGTCACGATTGAAGAAGGAAAGCAACCATTTGAAGAAGAAACGATGACAGAGGTCAAAGGAAGAACAAGTGGTACTGTTCGATTCTCGATATGTCCTGCCTTTGTGGGAGGTGATCGAGAACATGGATTCCTTGAAAAGGGCAAAGTGGTAGTTTCCAATTAACGCTTTTTTAATCACGTGTAACATTTTGTGTATTTTCCTTTTCTTTCTTTCTCTTTTTAATAATAAAATGGCAAGTAAGTTCTCTCTGCTCATCTCCTTTGTTGCTTTCCCCCCTTTTTCCTCATAAACATATAAAGTCAATTTTCGTTTATATCAGCCAATAAGTGGTTATGAACCATTACCTATCACGACAACAACTAAAGGCGAAGAAAGAGTATTTTGTATAGAACCAAATAGAGACCCGCTACAACATTTTGTACTATTGCCTATCGGTAAGACAGGAGCAGGCAAATCTAGTTTATTGAACACGATATTTAATGATGATCTTTTCAAGGCAAAGGCTGGTGCAAGGGTAAGGATATGATTGTCAGTGATGTATATAAAATAACAATAATAAAAAGTCTGTCACCGATAGGATTAGTGAACGTACAGGTATTTGGGCTATTGATGATGACGTGAAAAAGATCATTACTGCTGCTGATACACCAGGGTTGGGTGACTCGATGCATAGAGATCAGCAATTTCAAGCGGCCTTTCGAGACTATATTCAGGATGTAGGTCATCGATTAGGCATTGATGCATTTTTATTGGTATTTCAATATGATTCACCTTTGAATAGGTATAAAGGAAAAAAAAAAAGAAGGTACACATATTAACTATCTCTAGTGTAATGAGCATATTGGAAGGCTTTCACAAGCTAATGGACGTATTTGAGCCCAAGAACTGGTGGAATCATGTCATCTTGGTATTTACTCGCGTAGATTATTATCCCAATCTTAAATTTCCGCCTACTGTTTTACATAAAAAGCAGAGTATATCTGAAGTCTTGATTCCCAGCATACAAAAGAAATATAGTCTCGATCAACCACCAAAGTATGCCTTTATGAGTTCCAAACCACGTCAATGCTCCCATGCTAAAAAGGGAATGTGTGATTGCTCTGCGATCTTAAAGTATCATACAGATCAGATGAAGACACTCAAATCGAGAATAAGTGCAGTCCTCGTAGAGAATGAAGGGGAGCGATGGAGGCCATTGTGTGATGTATAAATTATTTATTATAATACTTTTCTCATGGAATGGAATAAAATGGGAACAATAAATACAGCAATAAAGCCAATACCTGAATAAACAATTAATTTAGTAACAATGTCCACGTCGTATCTTAATGGAGCGTCTTCAACAATCAATAACGAGGTAGGATCAAACATGGCTTCTTTCTCCAGGTTTCGTCCTCCACGATAAGAGAGAGTGCTTTCTCTATGCTCTCGTAAATCGATAGCTGATTGGATACCAACGTGTTCATGTTCTGAAATATTTCCTGACATCGAGTGGAAGTCTAAGACAGAAGGAACAGGATGAATGCTTTCTCTACGCAAGCTCTTGTATGTCCTATGATAGTGTGTAAGTAGTTTGCGTCTTAGGGTCATCAGCTTTTTACCTTGCGCCAATCTCAAATTTACGATGTGGTAAATTAAATATACGGTAAATGGGTGGCAAAATATAATAACATAGCTTTTTACATGCAATTCGCCATATAAATAAGCAAGCAACGCCTTCAAAATAGAGAAAAAGAGATGTTAGATTTACTCTTTTTTCTCTCTTTTTAGCCCTCTTGTCCTTACCTATGACGAGTTTAAGTAATAAAAATAGAATGGCCATCATACCTGCCTCTTTAGAAAGACTCGAGGTCAATCCTGCTTGACAACTGTCGACCTGGTTACACAACCAACTTCCAGGCATGAGACCAATGACAACACCCATAAAGCAAACACTATGTATTCATTTGAATGAACTACACACATACATCAGCATAGTTATATCTATTACCTGTCTTCAAAGCATGGACATCTTTCCATTGGATCAGGACTATCAAGTAAGATGAGCAAAAGGTGAAGATATACTTATTCATATCATTTACTGCAGAGAGACAAGCATGAGACATATAGGAATACCCATGAATACTATTGAAAAATAAAAGGTTAAAGATCGAGCAAAGCAAACACAAAGGTGTATTACTCCAATACGAATCACTTGTAAACAATGAATCAAGATGACTTTTAAAAGTCCACTGTACCCAGTAGACGATGTAACCTAAGACAGCCCCTCCAATACAATCTGATAAAGTGAGCATGAAATGTTCTATTTTCTCTCTTTCTTCTTTTTTTTACCTGTAACTGAATGCATTCCACAATATATTCTTCCAAACACTACACTTGTTGCATAGAAAAGACATGCGAGAATGGATATGAGTCTTGCTGGTGATTCAGGGGTAAATTTTTCACATGCCATTGAGATAAAAAACAAAGCAACGGAGACTGAATTAGTAGAGTGAGTAGAAGGGAATCCATATTCCAAAGCAACAGAAGGAGACATGGTCAATCGATGAACGGGTGGCGAAAGAGGTCTAGGAAGGCATAAGAAATCCTAATGGGTATATGATTAACAATAACAATAGTAATGTGTATAAAGTCTATACCTTTAAAAACCCTGACCAGAATACACCGGAAGCTGTCAAAAAGCACACACTAGAGAGAAAGAGGCTAAATAAAGAGAGTACATATAACATATATAACCCTTACTTTCTCCCAAGCTCGACATTACCGAACCAAATGAGAATAGGCAAGAATACCATAAAGAAGGTATGAGTGCCCAAGTTGGCTGTCCAAACGAAATAATTATCAAATGCACTTGTACGAATCGATTTCTATAATGATTGTTGTATAAGCAATTTGAAAAAAATCGTCTGTTGTGATGAAATACCTGCATAGAAGCCAAGATGGGTGTCTCATGTCGAACAAGAGGCAAAAGTTTATTTCTTAGATTAGCTCTCCAGCCGTCAAATACTGTATTATAGAGGCGGTCATCGTGAGTTCCAGCGTCGACATCTACTCCAATAGGTCGAAATGCCTTCCTTGTCATTAGGGTGTTTATATTTATTAAAAAAAAGAAAAAAAAAAGAAAAGAAACTCGGCTGATGATCCCACTGGAGATATAGAGGAGTTTTAAGTTGGTTTCTACCACAGAGACAGAGTTGCCAAATGATCCTCTTTAGACACTCTTTTCCAAAATCAATTTCGATAGGAATGGTAACATAGTAAAACTGTTTGATCTATGTTGCGGTCTAAGTAGTCGACCATGCAATTACTGTGGACATGCTCGGGAATTGTAAGTCTACTCTAGAGTACCAATGAAACCCTTTGCACTGTTTATGAGTTGATGTGTATAAATTGTATTATAAAACTTTAGGATACACTTTTCGGAAAAGGTGTATGACATTATGGAACCTATGACATATACCATCTATGGTCAGGTCCTCCTGTCTGAGAAATTTCCTTTGTGATCTTGAGTGCTTCGTTTTAAGCCATGATGTTATCTTAGGAGGTTAATTAGACGTACACTTTGACTCTATACATTGTCCCAGCCAGGCAACTTGAATATGATTTGACCATCAGCCTTTTTTATACAGCTTCTTCGTTTAAGCTTTTGAAGATGGGTATGGCACGTGTATTTGAATGATGAGCAGCAACTCCCAGGGTTTCTCAGCTCTACCTGTGCAACGCTGCTCATCTCTTCGGTTCTCATTAGCTCATGCTTGACTCTAGGTACCACAATTGGTACAACATCATAATCACTGAGAACGTCGCCTTTTTTATGAGTTGCAAATTGATTAAACAGCATATGATGACATCCATTTATTCTATCCTCCCTCTTTCCATTAAAGACTCGATTGATAATTCTAAAAAAACAGAGACAACAAGAGGAAAATGAGAGAGAGAGAGAGAGAGAGAGAGAGAGAGAGAGAGAGAGAGAGAATGATGAATCGGACAGGGTGGAGGACGGTTCCCGGTGAATCGAGAGAATATATAATATTTAATGACAACTTTGGGAATAACTATCCATGGGTTATATACAAACAGATGCAGTTGAAATAGCATCAACAGATATTTCTCAACTGAATATGGCAATGTGGGCACACGAGCAAGGTCATTACAAGGTTATGTTTAGTACCTGTTTGTCGTGATCAGAACATGGATATCGAATTTGAGTACAATCAAACTGAATACATCAAAAAGAACATATACATCTATTTAACACTAAAGTATGTCAGTACAAGATCATAGGAGAGTATCATAAATAACGCTTGAGCTCCCCCTGTTTACTGGCTGATCCTGTTCACTGTATTTTTTTTAAAAAGAAAAAGAGCTAATAAGACCGTAAATGATATCTTGTTACATTTTTTAAGAAATAGTCTCAGTAAAAAACCAGTAAGCACATCGGACAAGTCCTTCAGGTTTTGTTGATCCCGTGATCATTAGGCTTAATGTAGGTAAACATATGAGCACTGTTACTAAATCTTGAATAAAGATTATATTGTTTGATATCATTACTTTACAAACACATGACTTTTTCTTATCAAACTTAAACCTGCATTACGACGTTGAATGTACACTTTATTCAATATGTTGTCAATATGAATAACAAAATGTTGTCAGTCAATTTATTCCCCTCTCCTTCTCTTTTCAAAAAAAGAAAAAGAAAAAAGTTGTCAATATCCCCCTTTTTTCTTTTTTTAACCCGCCCTTAATAGTGTAAATAATCATGTATGTTTATTTTGAATCATTTTTAGCATAAAAAAAGGCGTCTCAGTCATGATATAAATGACTTCTATATAAACTCCTTTTTCCCTTCTTTTTTTCTTTTTTTTTTTTTTTTTTTCCTTTATCAAAGAATAATATGCAACCTATTCCAATTTACACTTTACCTGCTACCTGCGAACTATGTGGTGAATGGATGCCAAATCATGCTGTAAGGCTCACACACATATACAAAAAAGACAATAGTAACTTCTTTTTATCTTTAGAGCACCTGTCCTCGTAACGGAGTACATCCTTCTCAATGGTCTGCTAGCTCAGATGAAGACAGCACTCATTCTCAACCTACACATACTATAATCAATCTTCAGCTTTAATATACACCAATATCCTTTTGTTCCTTGTACCCTTACACGCATATACATACCTTTTGTCCATTCAATAAACTCACAGACATATAAATATACAGTTCATGCATGCGTCTTATTGACAGAATAGAACCATTTCGCGTCAATATTGTTACTTATTGTCGTTATTCATTGCCTTTGTGCATGCACAGCGCGTAAGAAATAACGAATATTTTTGTTCAGTTATCTACAGGACAATGTTACTTCATACTTAGTATTCACTCATCATTTTCTAATGAATATGTTGATTCTATATTTATGTGCATGTAGATAAACATTAGTTACATTATTTACTTCATTCTTCTCTCACCCCCTCCTTCTTCTTACATGACAATTCCAAATACTCGGTATATCTCTTTTATATTAAACTAATAATGATTCAGTAATAATATTCTCTCTACTATCTTTGTCTAACATCTCTTTCAGGTTTTGTTTATATATTACACATCAAATACACAAGCTAATCTCAGCTGATGTCCTATTCTCTGTCCACATATTCTCCTTTAGAGTTAAACTAAAATAGGGCTTTATGCAAAGTTTTAGTTCATCATATTCTCCTCCCTTGGAAGTTACTAGGTGATCCCTTGAGAGGCCTTGTCTAATCTATCCTATCTTGTTATCCTGGCTGCCACATTCATTCAAGGTCTATTTTCCTTACATTCTATCTTCAAAAAAACCGCCTTAAGTCTTTTTTTTCTCAACAATCATGTTTATATGTTGACAAAAAAGGATAATAAGAATTCTTGAAAAAAGCCCAGTAGAAAAGAGATGAAAGAAGGGGAGAAGGGATCATTGTTTTTGACTAAACAAGAGGCCATTGGCATAATGAATAGCTTGTATGTCTGTTTTATTGTTTTATCAATTGATTTTGTAAAAGGTATTTTGGATAACCTTTAGCATTCTCTTCTACAATCGTTCCAAAGTTGGTTTAAATAACATTCTTGTGCTTAAATAGGTCATGAATTACACACTAAAAAAGCCCAGAAAAATAATAAAGAGAAGGGGGAGGGGATAAAGGATATATAAATTACTGTTCATCCCAATAGACTTCCCTGCAGCAACTTTTTCAAGAAATTATCTGTACCAGTTTATTTTTAGGATGCTCAGTATTTAAATAAGCTTATCTTTTTATATTTTTCTTATTCGCTGTATTGCTATTATTGTGCCTTCCTTTCTTTCCTGTGTCCAAGAAGAAAAATAGAAATTTCATTTTCTAACTTTCGGCCCCTCATTTCAAAAAAAGGGGGGAAAGAGGAGAAAGGGGTAAAACAAAGTCACTTTATGGATAAGTCTATTTTTGTATGTTACGAACAAATATCGTAGTGTCGCTAAGAGAAATTCAACAACAATGTATTTCTTAGAAATGCCAAAAGAATAAGCAGTATTAAGAAACGTTCTTGAATAAAAGTGTTTCATCTGCAGCAAGTGAATCAATACAAAATTAGCTAAAGTAACAGTGCATAAATGTACTCAAACGTAGCTTTTAGACTATACTTTTTCTTATTCATGCACGAAAACGTAAAGGTTACAATAAGCTGACCAGATTCCCTTAGTGCAAATTGATGTGGTGAAAATATCGTCTTTTAGATATAAAGATCATATACACACCTTTGTTATGGAATCGGTTTTTCCGATTAGGCTCCTTCTGTTATTGCACTAGTCGCTTAGAGATTAAAATGGCTCAGCTGGTGTTATTATGAGTATCGCCAAATTGTCAACGTACTGAAAATGAATAACCGCTGCCCCTGAAAGCCATATTACAACTACATGAATGATCGCATATGGTCAAATATCCTGATTGTTTAAAGAGCAATGAAAAAATGTCAAGTAATATTATTCAACTAATAAACCTATTCTTTAATACAAGTTACCACATTCATCTTAATAAACAAAAACTGCAACAAATCATGTCATGCAACTTGAGCAACAAAATCCGCTTTTCAGACCGACGCAAGAGAAGGGAATATAATTCCCTTCTTTGTAAGCTTGGGCTGTTTTAGTTCACACTGTTTCCTTTGGATCATACATTCAAGGTCTACTTCAGAGGGCATAAAAGAGCTCTTCATCTTTTCGTAAAGAATTTCAGCTGACAACAATTATTATAGGAAATACAACATCTTGTAACAGCCTTTACGACGGGACTCCTTGTCGGCAAGCTGCCACTTTTGGTTAAAGATCCGTTGTTCCCAAAGAGTATTCGAGAATGGTTTATTTTATGCACATTTGCTCACATGAAAGATGTCAAGCGTTTTCAGTATATGACTAAAAGTAAGCTGTCACATAAATAATAGTTCATTTCATTCTTAAACTAGTAAGGGTCTAGATGTACCTGTTATATTTGTGCTGTGTCCATTATAAAAACAGGAAATATAGTGCCATTCGAGAGATAAGCAGCCTCTCTCCCACGCAGCATGATAATCCTTCTTAAAAAGTTTCCCACCATAGTTACTAATCTTTCCCGCAGTTGCTTAATCCCGCCAAATCACGCGTGTGTGTGTGTCTAAAGTATATCTGCTATATTTATTGTAGAGAAATGCCATTTCCTCTTGAAAGTAAAAAAGTAGAATACAAGCAAGGGCACTGTCTTTATGTCAACAGACACATACTGTTTTGCTTTATAACGCTCCGTAATTGCTGACAAACTCAAGAAAAAGTCAGCATGAGTCATGCTCTTATCAGTGGGAGCATGTTGAACTTTCCTTTTTTTTTTTTGCGTGAAACTGTAGTCTTTATTTACTGAATAAAGTTCGATTCTAAATAAATGCTTGGATATTGTTTACTCGTGGGCCGAAAACATAGAGAAAGATATTATGCTATGACTTTGAAATTAGACACTGTTGTTGTCTGGACGTGTGTGTATTGAAGGGATGGTGTAGAATGAATCTCCGATTTGATAAACATTTTTTCTTTTCTTTTCTCACGTTTTCTTTTACACTAAAAAATTCAGCGATATATAAAAGGGGAGCAAGAAAAAAAGATGGAACTTCATACAATTGTATTTTATATCTCAAGTTTATTATTTATCTATACTTTACTTAAGCTCCAAAGCCTATTTAAAGCAAGAAAACGATTGACCAAAAATTTACGCGCACAACTAACAGAATAAGACAAAATGGTAGTTACTAGAGAGACATACGCTATTGTTCGTGATATCCCTGATACTTTTGATCAATGTGTCACTGCCGTCGATAATACATCCAGTCCGATTAATGTTGAATTAGCAAAGAAGCAACATGAAGAATATGTCAAGGTACTAAAGGAGCATGTGGATCATGTTATCGAGGTACCTGCAGACCCTTTACACCCAGGTAGATAAACAAATGAATCCAAATGAGTTTGACAGCTAATGTCTGTACACAGATTGTTGCTTTGTAGAAGATACAGCTGTTGTTGTTCAAGACAGAGCCATCGTAAATCATTTGGGAGCAGCTTCACGAAGAAAGGAAGTCTCTGGTATTGAAGAAGCATTAAAAAAGGTATATAAGAAAAAAGGGGGAAGCCTAACTCATTTCTTTGTCTTAAATTAATCGTCAAATTTAGATACCCGTCATCAAAGAAATCATTCATATGTGGGAAGTTGATCCTGAAGCAACTTTGGATGGAGGTGATGTACTGTACACTGGGGAGCATCTCTTTGTTGGACTTTCCCGTCGTACGAACCAACGTGGTGCAGAGGTTTTGAAAGAGGTAAAAGAAAGCTG
Source organism: Rhizopus microsporus ATCC 52813 (assembly GCF_002708625.1). Lineage (NCBI taxonomy): Eukaryota > Fungi > Mucoromycota > Mucoromycetes > Mucorales > Rhizopodaceae > Rhizopus > Rhizopus microsporus. Next base: position 694,300 of record NW_019671921.1, on the reverse strand, counting down.
TGAATATCAAATGAAAAAAGTGTGATAATAATAGAACACCATAGGTCTTTTCGGATAAATGTCCAGTGTATATAATCAATAGTTTATTGAATTATGATTCACTTCACTTCAAGTGTATTGTCAGCATGCTTGATAACAAAACGTTACTTGTCACTGATCACAAGGCGGGGCTAGAGGTTATTGGTGAGATCGAGAGCTACACGAAGAGCTGGTATAGCTTTATCAAGGTCCCTGAACAAGTTCCTTCGAATATTCTTAGCTTCTCTCGTGAGAAATTCGCTATTTATCAACAAGATTTTCCCGAGTCTGAAAAGGTATTACTGGAAGAATTGAAAGAAAAGAGAAAGGTCGAATTGAAGGCATTGTGCATGAGTGAACTGATTAAAGCAGATGGCGCTCTGACGTGTTGTTCTATTCTTATATAAAATTAAACGTATGATTTTATTTTATGACATAATCTTAATCCACGCGAATTTCATTTCTTTTTTTTTTCTTGCCTTTTTGTCAATTAAACAAAATAATAACCGAATAAATGTGTGTGTCAATTTGATGCATAAATTATCTTACAAAAATAAGGGGAAGAAAATATTTATAGTCTTGTTCCCCTCTTTTTTTTTTTTTTTTTTTTCCTCCTCCAATTCTTTATCAAGTTCCTCTTCTGTTACAACACGTCTTCGTCTAAATTGAAATAAAAGGGTCATTTTCCAAGTTCTACAAGCAAAAAAACTCATGAGCTTATTTTTCCTTTTTTCCTTCTTCTTCTTCTTCTTCTTTTGTAACTTTAAATGAAAAGACATAGTACAGCAAGTAGTATTTTGAGTAAAGACAAATCAGTTCCTTTACATCGTTCCATGACAGATGAGCATAATAACACATATAATGACCATCATCCTTCTCCTTTTACACGCTTTGTGTCTAAACTGTTAGGTATTAATGACTAATTGATGTCTAGTTATGATTTTATTTATACCATTTAGGATTAAAGAAAAGTGATCATTCCACTGTAAGACCTCGACCTCACAAATCTCACTCAACTACATCAATTACCAAGAGCTCCGTCATCTTGTCTTCTTCCTATCATACAACTTCATCATCTACATCACCAACAACAGCAACAACAGCAACAACAACAACAACAACAACAACAACAACAACAACAACAGGAGATCATGAGAATGAGTCACCAAAAAGAAAAACTGCCATTTCTTTTGCTATACCAGATCATCCAAAGCATACCAAATGCATTGATACACAAAAGGACGAGGACGAAACCAGCTCTATTTTATCTACTAGCTTAATTAGTGTATCGTCCATGAGTAGTTCTGTATCATCTTTTAATTCCGCTGCAAGCACTTCATTCATATTTGTATGCGCAAACAATAACAAAAACACTACGACAGCCATAGACGTCTTGACCAACCTGGCTTCAGCTGGTTCTGCAAGATCTTCCTTTTTCGCAGATTTTGATTTACCCCCTATTATGTTACAAGATCGTAAGCTGGATACTGAACCAGTCTTGACAGAAAATATTGCAGAAATGGCAAGTTCAATAATGTTACAACTGTATTTATTATGACCACACATCACTGATGCATCATATTCACATAACATTGCAGGTTCGTCCTTATATACCAAGAAGATACCGCGTTGCTTCATCATGGAAATTACTCTACAGTCTCGATCAGCATGGCGTGAGTCTATATACCCTGTATTCATTAACAAGAGACTATGATGGCCCATGTATCTTGATCATAAAGGATGCGGAAAACCATGTAAATATACCATGAGAATTTTAAACTTTACCCACACACATGCTTATTTGTTTAATAGGTTTATGGCGCCTATCTGAGTCATACTTTGGCATGCCAAAATAATGTTTATTACGGAACAGGGGAATGGTAACTTTCTGTATAAAAAAAAAAATCTAAACTTTATCTTAAATTTCATAAAATAGCTTTTTATGGAAGTTGACTTCAGACCATGTTCATCCCTGTAATAAGGAAGATCAACAGAAGCAGCAGCAACAGCATCATATAGCACCCAAGATTAAAGTGTTTCCTTGGACAGGAAAGAATGATTATATGATTTTATGCAATTCTGACTTTATTGCTATCGGTGGAGGGTATTTCGCTTTTTTTTTTTTTTTTTTCTTTTTTTCTTATCTGGTACTCATCTTTTGTATTGTTAGTGAGGGTCATTTTGGTTTATGGCTCAATTCCGATTTAGAAAAAGGGTACAGCACCACTTGTCCTACTTTTGACAACGAATGCCTAGCATCAAAGCCTCAATTCCAATGCATGGAATTAGAAGTCTGGGGGCTTGTCAGTTAAAGAATATATTATTTAAAAGAAAAGTGTTTTTTTTTCTTAATCACAAAAAACACACACACATTTATCATATTGCATTTGTCTTGTACAATAAAGCTACATTCTATATGTTGACTGGCATTTTGTGATACCATTGGGACCTGACGTATAAATGTCTTTTCCGAGGACTTGTATTTGTGTTACTCCAAAAGCTTTCAACTACAAAAGAGTTTAGAATGGACACTAAAAGAAACTCGGACTCGACTTACTGGAATTCGGTTAAATGATGGAGCAAGGAACCGATTTCTCGGTTGTGCATCAACTGTCTGTTGCAGCTTATACGTACTAGCATCCCATAGCTATTATGTTCATTCATTATTCATATTGTATAATGAAAAAGGAATAACAACTTTTTTTTTTTTTACCTTTAGTTCACCATCGACTGAACCAGTGATTAGCATCTTGTTTTCTGTGTCAATGGCTACTGATCTAATGCGCGATTGATGTGCTGTAAATGTATGCATCGTTGTACGCTGTCGAAGGTCAGAAACGACTTTTTGAGACAAAGGCAAAATTAGATAGAGCTCATATCCCAATATCATCGTCTTACCTATTTCGCCTCTTTTACCTCCGGAAAAGAGTAGCTGGCTCTCCGGTTCATACGAAATGGCATATGCTCCTGATTCATGACCAGGTAATGCTGAATAACAAAGAATATTAGTATTTTCTTTTTTGGTCCTTTATGTACTCACAGCAAATCATAGCTTTGGATGGTGGCAAGAGGGTGTCCCATAAACAAACGTGATCTCGTCTATTCATTAATTTATGTTAAACAAGTGCAAGATACACACAGCACACATTACTTTCTGCTCATTGCTATGGAAGTTCCAGCTGTGGCGATAAGACTACTTGAGTTAATGAACGTAAAGTCTCTAGTTGCTTTAGAATGACAGTTAATGGTCTATTTAGGATAAAATGTAAGGTATGGTTCTTGTTCTTTTTTTTTTTTCTTTTTTTTACATAGTAAGGCTTGTTTGAGTGTATGTGGGCATCAAAGCGCCACAGACATAATGATCCATAGGTATCGCCTGCGCCAAACTTTTGACCAAAATGATCAAAATGAATTCTGGCTTGGATATGAGTAAAAAATGGTCTCTCTATACTTTCATTATCCATTTACCTGGTCACCTTGCCTTGACATCCATAATAGCTAGCAATTTCACGCCCTTGACCAAATTGCCATAAAAATGCAGCAGGACTACCATTATTTATCTCACATCCTGTTATATCTTGAAGAGACAATTGGTAAACCTGATCTTCATTACCCTATTTTTATACTTACAGAACGGGTATTGTGGATGTGCTTCAGCACAAGTAGCAGACACATTCCTTCTAAAAGTGATCTATACAAACAATCAGCGTCACCTAAAAAGTGACGTTAGCAACACTCACCATTCTTTCTCTTTCTGCATTATCCATCAACAGGGGGCTTCCTGCATTGGATGTCCTGACTGTGCTTGATTCTCCTTTTGCTAGCGACTTTCTCAGAGAATCGTACACATACTCTAGGTTGATATTTTGAGACGTCTTTTGGGCGTACTCCTCTAGTGGGCGGCTTCCTGCAGGAGACATCGCAGTAGGTGTTGCTGCTGTAGAAGTTCGAGATATCTTGCGTCTGATGGATTTAGGTGTTGCCATATTAGAAGCAACTTCAGTCTCATTGTCGGACGAGTCTTCAGCATAATCCTCTTCTGTGTCTGGATAACTATCCGAATGTTGTTCGTGCGCTAATCCAGATGATGAAATTGATCTAGCCTTCAAAAGGGATTGCTTTGGAAAAAGAAGATAATCAATATTTAAAAACTCTGTTTGCTAAAATTAAACTTACAATGCCTGTGTGTGGAGCCTTTGAAAGGTCAATTTCTTGTATTTCTGATTTTAAGCATATCGCTAAGGTATTTCCTGTAGACTAAAACAAGTATTAGACCATGATGTTTAGCTGTTATAAATTCTTACGGAATCAATGCTAAAGGCGTAGGCGGTGCTTGGGGAATGATATACATTACAGAATTGCAAATGTTGATCATCTGATAATATATTGACAGAAGTAGGCTAACGAAAAGAAATAAGCAATAGTGAAATAGGTCTTGTTTGAATACTTGCAAGAGAATTAATAAACGGCAAGAGTCTGTCGGGAGAACTGAGGCTCTTGATAGAATGCCAGTACTTCCTTTGACGCAGCGTCTTGAATTGTTTCAGTACGTTATCTACATGATGCATTACGTTACTTTTCTTAAAAGTAAAATGATGATCGACTTACGCTTATTCATATTGCCTTCTAGTTGTTCAGTAATCGTATTCTTTAAACAATGAGCTCTATAAGCAATTGGATCCAATATGGTTGTCCATGTGAAATCTGACAACAGTTCTATAACACATAACTATTAAAATTCAATGGGCTAATAATAATCTTCAAACACACAATACCTCCAAGATTATGGTGCCTTCCTTGACATTGCATTGCATGCTCCACTGACGATAACATATAGTTCAGAGAAGCAACTTCCAGAAGGTTAGCAGCTACAGAGTTATCTTGAGAATCGATCAAAGGACGATACACTTCTTCGAGCATATCAAAGCCAAACATGCTGCTACCATCAGAGAAGCTATCAAAATCCTCAGGCACCATCTCAATCTATATTGTAATATTAAGTCGACAATGTTTTAAAATGCCTGATCTTGTTATTTACCATCTTGGTATCGCTATTCAACAACTGACTGAAGCAATTTGAGATAGCAGCCTCGCTGTTAGTCTCTGTTCCTACAGTATCCAAAAAGTGCTTTAAATGATATAAGAGTCGCCAGCATTTTTCATATTGTCTTTCTTTTAGAGTGACAAGAATGGCGCTAATATAAGTTGTAAGAGCAATCTGTTTTGTAGTTAAAGTAGCAGTTTCTGGATTGCAGTAATGGGATCTAAGTCGGCTCCAGATATGAAAGGTCTTGATGACATGCCTAGCAAAAAAAAAGGCATTCAATCAATAAATAAAGTAATGTCAATATGGATACATACTCTGTCCAGTGTTCGACAAACACAAGTGTAGCATAATCAAGATCTTGAGGCATAAGAGCTACTTCGTTCACTTCAAAGCATCCAACCTTAAATGCTCTTAAAAATTGATGAACATCAAAGTTTTCAGGTACACCTTCGTTCAAGATATAAAGGTATAAGGGGAATACGTCAGCTTCAATGCTTTTTTCCATCAAGAGCCGAGACGAAATGTGAGGTGGAATCTTGACCGATTGTCCAAGTTCTAGTATAGCGTTTCTATTTTGCAAGAATCGCGACCGGTATTTTATTTCGTGTATATTGTCAGGCTCTTGATAACCATTGTAAATTGCAGATGCAGCGTGAAAAAAAGTCTATAGTCTGTTAATATAACAGACTCGCTTATTTAAACATGTACGTACCTGTAGCAGACGGATGACAAGCATAGCTTTGTAGGCACAAATCCCATCTTTTACATCATTAATGAGAGACTCAGAGTCATCACTTGGAGACTGAGTGCCTTGTGCAAATATGTCTTGGTCACTGTCAAACAGTTTGTTGTTTGTTGACGTAGATGCAAATAGATCATTGTCTTCTTCATCAAACAGACTCTTGCTTGAAGGCTTTGTAATAGTTAATTCATCATCATAATCAAATAAGTTTGCTGCATAGGCTGGTTTAGCATTACTTGATGCAAATAAATCTTCTTGTGCAAACAAATCTTCAGCACGAGAAGGCACCTTTGTTGTGTTTTCGTTACTGAAAAGGTCTGCTGCACGAGATACCTCGTTCTTCGCTTCATCAGGCTGAGAAGATAGAGATGGTGGCGACATACGATATTTGGTTAAAATATGTAATGCGAGTAATGGACATCCGAGTCGTTCGTATGCTTTTGCTACATGTAAAGAGAAATTGTATTCCAAATCATAAGGGACACTCAAGTCTTGGTTCTGCCCCTTTTTCAAGTAGTTGTATAGTATGAATGAATTTGGGTCATGCACAACAGCAGCAGAATCTTCATGCTCAACACTTTGATTGGTAAATTGATTGAGTGGGACAATCATGGCGCGTGTTGCTTCTTTCTGTTTATCAAATAACCAATAAGCCATGCTAAGCAACCAACGATCGTTCGTCTTTATAGCTAATGGAATCACCGTGCCTTCGAGTATTTCCCTTAACAACGGGCTATGATCACCTATAGATTTATATGTAAATCATGATGAAGTGATAATAGTAAAGTATGCTTTTAAACCTTCGTATACTCTGCAGATAGCGATTGCAAGCTGATAATCCTTAATATTCTTTAAAATAACATTTACAGCATCCCTTAGTTTATCCGCTAACAAAAAGAAAGCAGCAGCGTATCCTATACATTAAAGAGAATATGATTGAGCTTGCATCAAAAGGGGTTGAGTTTTTGAGACTTACGAAATCTTTGTTTTCCCAACAAAGCAAACGCATTTTTAGAAGCAGCAGTTTGCCAACGAGGCTGGGTAAAATCATTTGCCAAAAACCGAAGTGTAGCAGCCTGTTCTCTGTGATAGCTTGCTGTTCTCCAAAGGCTCTGTACCAGATTCTTTTTTCGAAGAGCAAAATAGAACAAGGTACAGTCAACAGGATCTCTAAAGTCTTCATTTGATAGATAGGTGTTGCGTGCAATGACTGTCATTTGCTCTCTCTATATATACGTCCTCTATATTTAGCAAAAACAAAAAACAAAAAAAGAAGCTGAATATAATAAAGCTTACCACAGTATCAATTTTCTGCAACCATAAAAAGATTCCTAGTGATCTAGCATCTTCCCAAACATACTTTTTACCACATAGTTGAAGGCACTTGTCCAGTAATGAGTCTTGGGATTGACTATGTAATGCCCAGACAAAGTCTCTTGCTTGTAGTTCGTTTTGCCGTTGTTCCTCAGGGAGCTGTTTGTTTAGATGGAAATGATTTTCTATCAATGCAGTAAACCTAGCACCGTTTTCATCCATGGACTCTCCTTGACTCGAAATCTAATAATACGAGGATGAATGCTGATTTTTAATACATACTCGTGTCCTCTCTTACCTCAACAATAGCGTTGACCATTGCGATCAACTGATACTTATCGCTCTGTGTCAAGCCAGGTAAATTTTTAGATTTTAAGCTGTAGGCTAGGTTCTTTGCTTCACTGGCTGTCATAGCTCGGATTTCCTCATCCTCATCTTCATCTATACTGCTACTATTATCTCTTGTTATAATCATCATTCACGTCTTTGCATGAAATTTACCCCTGAATTGTATCACTGTCATCAAATAAACTGTCGTATCCTTTTAATTTTTCCTTGGCCGAGTTAAACTACGTAGGGAGTATTAAACAAGTGTTGTATTCATGTTTAGTGTATTACATTTTGTAACTTTAGCATCCTGGAAAATGATACGGGAGGAAGCTCAGTGATAACATTATCTTCCTCATCAATAAATTGGTTCAGAAAGTTGTACAAAGTCAACAACACGTTATGAACAAGCTCCATTTTACCTAGTATCGAAATGTTAATAACCCCTTGGATAGCTATCATCAGTACTTACCCCACATAATATAGTGTATCAAGTGTCTTGGATGGTAAAATGGTAATGGTCCGTTCATTTCGTATGATATGTCATATATGCTTGACATAGGCTCTATCTTGTTATTGATTGGTTCCTTGACTAGTAATAAAAAAATGAGATAATGTTTTACGCAAAGAGATACAACTTACTTCGATTCACTGTATCTTGTTCTGTTAACCATTTCAAATAACATCTCAACTGATTACCAGCTGCCACGGTCAAGACACCATAGTCTACCCAAGCTAAGGCTGTAATATCCTCTGAGCTATAATAGCCAAACAATGAGAACTTTGAGTGCGTACTTTAATCTAGATGATAATTACGTGTCTACTTTAAACTCTGTGTAGCAAACCCACTCAACTTCGCTTCTAACACCTGTTGCTCGCTTTTGTCCGTATATGGCCACACGATCAGTAAAGGCAATAGCCAAGATAAACTGTGCATCTGATGTCACATTCCAAGCAATATCTTTTATGGTTTGTCTATAGACAATAAATCATCTATCAAATCACATATAACAATAAATTACTTACTTGAAATGTAACGTTCTTTCACATACAGGAGCAACCCCAACGCGTATTTCGGACCAAATAGATAGCTGAGTCGAGTCATTGCCAGAGACGACAGCCAGCGTATTAGGAGAACAGAATTTGATATGATGAATAGGTAATAATGAAGAAGAAACTTGAATAGAATACAACGTATTCCATTCAATGATACCGTCATTAGAAGGAAGATGCATACTGTAGAATATAATAGTTGAACCAACGCATAAAGCCATGGCCACACGTTTATCAAACGTCAGTCGATGAAACAGTTTAGAGGCTGTATTTGTTGCCCATTGGCTTGCAGATACTGCCTTGACCGGAGGCTCTTCCCAGTTCATCTCTTGCTTACCTCTTGACTTGATATCAAAATCATCTTGACTAAGGATGAGTTCCCAGGAATATATTACATTTTCTGTAGCGGAGATGCCGATTAAAATATGAGATTTTATTTCTGTTGTAGCCTCGTCTTCTATGTTATACACAAATAGATCAGAAAGCGGTAACAAATCTCCATCTACTGGACATGTTTTGGTGCTTTGGTGAACATGACAGTCTTGTAGGTCAAAACCATATATTTGTATTTGTCTTCCGTCATAGACTGCCACATATTTTTCTTTGTAATGTAATTTGATGTTCAGTATTCGCAGATAGAGTCATGTACTGCTCTTACCTTTTCCAACAGGAGCAGCTAGAATGCTACTAGAACGAACAGATAACGAACAATCCATTTGGAGCTCACTGGTGACTCGGTTGCATGTCTATTACCAGGTTAAGCTTAATTATGCATTTTTCACTCTATATTCTCCTTACATCTCGTAGTTCATACTTCCAGACATTGATCTGTCCATCAATACCAATGGTACAAAATCTATTCTTGTGTGTTTGATACAGTTTGGAAATTGCATGCTGATGTCCTAACCAGGAATATTTCAGGTGTAATTTTGGTGAAAAAGATGTACTATCTAAAAAGTCTACTAGATTTAAGCTGTAGCATCTTAACTGTCCATGCGAATTATAAGCTACAAGCGAAAGCTCTATGGGCTTAATAGTAGCTAAATATGGTCTTAGTTATCATTGTTTAGTTGTTGTCAAGACTTTGAGCTTACAAGAAGATTGTATGTGAGAATAATCATGCAGGATATGGGTTGGGTTTAGAAAGTAAATGTAATGAAGCGGATCGATTGCTCTTGCAACTCTCAAGACAACAAAGACTCTAGGAATCCTTCGTGGCCAAGTATTGAGATGCTAAATCTTTTTCAGCTATTCATATTCTCTGAAAAAAATAGTTTATATCTTACCTGCACTCCCCACAAAGTCAAAGAGCCATCCGCTTGTATTCTAAATAGTAAATCTGGGGTATCTTTTACACGATCTCTGATCCTTTCAAGCCTTTGATCAAAGCGATCATGCCTCGAGTGAGACTTGAATTGAGCGTGAATAGCATTTAAGAGTTCATCGCAGCCAATATAGTGAATGGGTGAAAAATCTTCCTTGTTCTCCAAATCATCGTTCTCACTGGTAACAAGCGATTGATTTGAGTCAATGACAGCGCACATGTACAATATGTGCGGTTTATCCAAGCTAACTGGGCTCCAGAATCTTCCAATGCCATCGCGTGCCATTGTGAATAATGTACAGTCATCTTCCTTTGTGCAAGATGAGACTCTCCATGCAAAATGAGTGACTTGAGCTGGATGAGGAAGAAAAGTGAAGCTGTAATCTAAACCATCCTTATACCACAGAGTAACCATACTATCACACTAATTGTTTAATGAGCAAACACAGTCTCTTTGACCTTATGATCGAGAATAAGCCAATCATACCTTGCATATGGCTGCAAATGAACTAGAATTTGGTTCAAATTTAGCATAAATAACCTCATCCGCAGGTTTCTTCTTCCAGGTCAATTTCCAACTCTCTTCTTGATAACTCCACAGTAGTATCATGTCTCCCACGCTTAGTAGCTCATCTATTACAGGTATAAGTCCTATGCTTTTCTTTCTAAAACTCAAAGTAAGAGGGGAAATCACTTTAACTGTTTTTACTCCAGTCGAGACAGTGAATAGTCTCTAGCTCTGTTTCAAAGGCACATTCAACTGTCCAGTGATCGTCTTGGTTTGGCTTCATGATGGCTATTTGACTCTTGTATGAAATAGCAATCTAGTTTCGAAGGAACTTAATATCTCTCTGTTTTTCTTTTCTTTCTGTGGTGTAACTCTAAAGAATCTTACTTTTCCTGTAAAACTACTTCCGGACACAGCTGTAATGGGTTCCATGACAGGTGTCTGTAAGTTAAATACTGACGATGCTGTGATGATTTGAACAAGTCTGTTAGGGTCGGCATAAATGACTATTTTAGATCCCGTTGCATAGACCTATAAAGTAAAGGTTTAATATGAACACAATGATGCTGATATTAGGTGTACAATGAATCTGTTGTTGTTATAAGTGAACGTATGAATGGCTTGAAAAACCGGATTCACTTGTCCAGGGCAAATTTGCTCTAAAAACATTAAAGTTGTGCGTTAAACTGTAATTGCTCGACAAGAAAAAATAAAGATGAAATGGGGTGTCAATAGTGACACACTCTCTGGTTGAACCCCTTTTGTACAGTCAAACCTATGGAATTTGACGTTTTCTCAAAAATAAATGACGGTGTATAGGCTGGAGATTAGGCTGGCTTCCCGATGGCAAACTTCGACCATGCATCAAGCGCACAACGCAATAGCTCTCTCAAAACCACGGCTATCAATTGCCTTGATACGTACCAACGCCTGTATTTATCATAATTACACGCAAGCGAAGTAGGTCTTTGTTGATCAAACTGACAATATAAAATTAGAATAAAAAGAATAAAAAATTTCTTTTTTATCTCTTCTTCTTCTTGAAAAGAAACAAAACCAAGCTGGGGGCGTTATAAATTAATATTCTACACCAATTGCTGAGTAAGTTTAGCGTGGTGCTATACACTGAAAGGCTTTGTTGACGACATCACTGCAGTGCGGAACTCAAAGTAGGTGAACCTGTCTTGAAATCAATAAAAGAGTTGGGATTACAAGTGGATGATAAGAGGCAGTGTAAGGCAGGCGAGGTTATTAAGCTCTTTAAAATGGAAGAGATCGAAATACTATTTTTAAGAACGTCTGGCTCCTTTGGAAATAAGGACATGATCAAAGTAACTCTCACCACCATAAGGGAACGTTTGTCTCGTTGACCATTTTAAAGGCCATCGCTGATGAATATTGTTTTGCTTCGGTTGATACTATTAAGACGTTGAAAATATATTTTTTACATGCCGCAGGTATTCATACAAGCTTATCTTGAATATATATACGTAATTAAATAATACTTGCATGCTAACTCTAACATTCACATACCGTAGGAACGAAGTTTCATTTGTGGAGTGCTTGCTTTTGCAAGGAGGGCCTCTTTGAGTTGTGGAGAGAGGAGTTTCTGAACATTAGTCCATTGTTTGAGGATCGTCTGGAGTTCCTTCCCCATGGTATCTAGTTCTTTTGGAATATGAGAGTAATTGTAGTCATAGAAATGTCAAATATGATTAAAAAAAATTAAACTCTATGTCATTATAATATAGGCATGATTGAAGAAAACGGTAAGTACGATTGTAATTCTCAAAAAAGAGTACCTCCGGGAGATACCAAAATGGCACTACATCTACTCTCCCTTCCTCACACTGAGCAAGCTTGTGATTCCTTTGATTCTAAAACTGGTGCGCGAGAAAGATAATACTGGTATGGCTGACATGGGGCCATTCTACACTCTTATGCCAAATAAATGTACTATCATTTATCATATAAAAAAAAACAAAAAAAAACAAATATATCGAGAATTCCTTTTGCAAAAGTATAGTGATGAACTATCTTATCATGAATAGTATTTCAGATCAGATTGCGAAGCTAACTGTCTTTGTTCATCTTTTAATTCTTGAATTTTTTTAGCATACTATTTGTAACTCGACATCGTTAACCAACTGACATATGAAGTACCAGAAGCTTGCTTATAAATACAGCTAGGGATGACTTCATTTGAATGCAAAAGTAAATAATGATTTACAAAGACTTGTGCCCTGAACAATATCTGTCGAATACTCTCACACGCGGATATTACCCCTTGTCTAAGCTTATCACGGTAATCAATGACAACATATATTACAGTGTTTAATATATGAAGCAAAAGATTACTTACTGTTGTCAAACTTTTAACAAGCTTTGCATTATCATTGATATATCTAGAAGAAGCGTAAAGAAAAAGTAGTCCGCTTGATCAACGGATGGGGATCCATCTAATGTAAAAGTACGCAATAGAAAAGGGGTAAACATAAGCATCGCTAGCTGCATATCGCCCATTGATACAGTTATTTTTCAAAACACGCACATTTGAAGCGAAGTAATATTGAAAAAATAAAGAGTTTGCACAGCCAGTCTCTATGAAAGTAATGGCTAATATAGATAAAGATGACACCGCGGCTTATCGAATTTGTTGAAACCGTTATGTATATTCTGAATAAACATGAAAAATACAGATTTTATATTGTCATGGATAACTGCAGAATCCACCATTCTTCTTTTATTGTGGATACGATTAACAAAAGAGGATACAGGTCTTTTCTCACATCACATCAAGTTCAAAAAAGGAAAAAAATATCACAGATTTACTCGACTTTTTCAAGGGGGAGAAATGACATCTGGAAGGTCTGATGCCTATGGCATCAGCAGTTACAAACACATCAAGCCTAGATAAAGAAGTAATTGAATACATGAAAAAAGACACCGTCAAAAGGAAAATGACTCCTGACTTTTTGCTTTTGTTGGAACCAATGGCTTCTTGGGAAAAAAAAATTAAAAAATAAACTGAGCAAGAAGCATATCAAAAGATGTACTTCTTTAGAAGGATACTCAGTTCTATTAAATGAAAAAGAGACGTTTGACATTTGTAAAATAAGGCATGTCTAACGTGAGCAAGAGATATCTATATTTTAGAGAGTAAGCTGATTACTTCATCTTTAGCCATTGTGTCATTTTAAGCTTCAGAAATTCCAACAATAGTTGAATGTCCGTTGTGGTTCGTTTTTTTGTTATCATCATCTGATCATCTTGAACCTTGTCAAAAGACACGTAAATTAGTCAAAGATACTCCTCATAACAGAGATGAATAGAATACAGGATACACGTATACACTGAATAGTAACTGTTCCTGAAAAAAAAAAAGTTATTTCGCATAAACAACTTGTAAAAAAACTCAGTAACCATGACGATAGATTGTGGAATGACCTCAAGAAGAAACTCTAAATTCAGACAAGTACAAGAACTGTAGAATACATAGCAAAATAGGAGGAGGAGGCTACTACTTGTTTATTTGTATTACAAATATCAGGTAAATTATGTACACGTCAATTTTTTGTATGTTGTATTACATTTAGTCTCTTTTTTTTCTTTTGTCCAGGGAGTGACTAGAAAGGAAGGGGGGCTGGTTTATATGAGAGAGAGAGAGAATGTGTGTGTGATTGTTCTGTGTCTAAAAATAACAAAATGGCATATATAAATTTCAATGTTGAATGAATAAGGAAAGTATGAGGTTTGGGTATAACAAGTGGGCATATATAGAAAAGGATGGATTCAGTCATAAAGAATTAGATCATAGTGGTTGCAGTAAAGAACGTATAGAAATTTCAGTTGTGCCATTTTGGCTTTCCCATATCTTGACTCTGCTTACGAACACTTTGTCTAGACGAAGGTCTGTGTTGTATAGATGGAGAAGCAGTGCGTTGTGACAGAGATGGAGAAGCAGAGCGCTGTAAGTAAGATGGAGAGGCTGAACGTTGTAAGTAAGATGGAGAGGCTGAACGTTGAAGAACAGGAGGAGAGGATTGACGAGATATGTTCCTCGACATCTTCACACTCGAAGGTCTTGGTAATGGCTTAGTTGAGCTATCGGACACACGTCTGGTTGAAGGCCTTTTCTTGAGTTCAGTAGGAGAGGATGAACGAATAGATAGCTTTTGAAGGATTTCTAATGAATAACAATGAATACATCATAAAGAGAGAGAGAGAGAGAGAGATAATATTACCTTCATCTTCCTTCTGATAGGTATAATCTTGTAGTACCTTGCCAGATTGTTTTGATTTCTGAATTAATGCAGATTCAGCTTGTACAATCAGCTGTTCAAGGGCGGATCTTATTTGATGAAATGCTTTATCAGCTTCCGCCTCCTCTTCTGCTAACTCTTTGTTATACAACAAGGCTGTCTATGAGAGGGAGTAAGTTCATTTGATTATTATCTCAATATTTTATTTCTGCTTACTTCATCCCGGTCGTCTTCATCTTCCACGTGTTTATCCGAAATGGGTGTCAGGGGTGCTTCGGTCCTATTCTTTAGGGTTACTACCATTTCATTATTTAATTTATGTACATCATCTCTTGTTACCCTTGTTGTAATTTCTTTTCCAACTCGGCTATTCGTGATGCTTGCTGTCTTAATTTAGCTTCAAGACTTGCATTGAGCTGTAGTAGGTTTTGATTTTCTATTTCAAGATCAGCAACCTATATTGAAAATGATGTACATGGTTACCATATAAACAAACCTTTATTGGCTTTCATTTTTTGTTACCTTTCTGTTTGCTCTTGCTTCTTCCAGCCAATGTTCGTGATTATTTCCTTTGTTAACAAACTCTCCTTTGCCATTCATGATAGTTCCATGCTTTACTTTTGCTACCACTTTGATATCTTCTTCTTCCTCATCATCGTCTTCCTCTACTTCTTCTTCTTCTTCGTCTGTTAAGCCATCAATACTATCAAGTTCATCCTCTTCTTCATTATCAGTATTTGTGTTATTGTGATGATCAGAAAAGGCTGAGAAAAAAGTTGACCTTGATAAGTTAGAATTACTTCTTGGTCTTTGATAAAATCGCTGAGGATTGATACCAACTGTACTAGCTGGTGATTTAAAAGTGTTTATGTTGCTCTGAAAGAGTGATGCAGGATTGAATATAGTAGGTTGTGGTCGACTATTAGAAAAAGTAGAAAAATTTGAAATGGTAGATATTTCAGAAGGCGAGGATGCTGTTGAAGAAGAAAGTGAATCGTGTTGATTTGGAAAAGGTGGAGGTGCAGGACGGATTATGTTTAGAGCCTTTGGTAATGGCCTTTCTTTAGCAAACATAAAAAAGTAAGGTAAAGGTAAAGAAAAGAGAAAAAAAAGGACTATGAAAAAAGAGATAATTATTTTGTGTACTGTGTACACTTTTCACAAAATATTCGTGCAGTTTAAAAATAAAAATTAATTCAGGCTCAGGAATAAACTTTGGCCATTAAAAGAAAATTATTCCGTGCTTTCAAGAAACAAACGAACACTTTCTTTCTTTCTTTCTTTTATTCATTATTGTTTGCTTTTATTTACAAAGACAGAAAAGGAAAACACATGTTGGACGATGAATAAAATCAAGTTTATACACTCGATTTGGAAGTGGATGATGAAGTTTATCTAGAAAAACAGGCTTGACCTTTTGACGTAAAGTCATCTCTGAGACAAAAGGAATTCAAGAAAACTTATAAACGAACAGCTACATTTTTATTGACGAGACAGCTTTTCATATCAAGCATTCCATATTTCCGTAGCACGGTCGAAAAAAGGAAATCGCGCTGTTATGGCTGTGCCCAAAGCAAGAGCCCAAAACAACAACTATTTTGAGTGCAATATCCCCTTTTGATGTAATGACACCAAAGAAAATAAAGAATGCGTGTATTTCAAATAAGAGAGAGATTAAGGCTATTAGAAGTTCCAAAGGCGGAACGGCTTTCAATTTCATAGGAATCAATATGAGAAATTTGAGTGCAATAACAATACAAGACTGGTGGTATCAGAAAATACATTGAACAATGCGACTACGACAACCTACTCGAAGGGACCAGGCCGCGTAGAACTTACCCAGAAACCCCAAAAAGCGCCCCCAGTACAATCCACCATTAGTGGTCGTGTGCCTTGTACCCGTAAGCTCAATTTCCTTGCAGCATCCGAATATGGTTCGTTCTGCTTTCACCTCAGTTTTCCAATTCGTCCATTCTTACAAGTCCATCTTGGTTAATCATGTCTTGTAATAACAATTTTTCAAAGCTAGAAAGCAAACAGAAAACAAGCTACCGAGCTTAGGAAATATTCGATATTGATTCAATCTTGAACCTGGCTGATACTTGGACAACTATATCGAGGCCAAGGTCTGATCTAAGGATCCTAAAACACAAAGATGTCTCATTCGTCGAATTCAAGAGACAGCTAATCGGTGTTACTCTGATTGTATGTCTACCAGAAGAGATTAAGCCCAAGGCAAGCAAAATAGGCATTATGAAGGAGGCGGGCCTGGCCACAACAAGATTCAAGGTCCATTCTCTCTGTTCGATCTCTAGAATAAAGGCGGTTATTGCTTGTGTTTCTCATTGATACTATCAGACTATATGTTAATTGGAGCCTAAATAGCCCAACTTTTGAAGATTATTTCTACAAACCAGGAGACCAACAGTTAGACGGTTATGAATAAAGTATATTTAGCGTTACTTCATGATTGTAATATGCATATATTGGCTTATGGTGAATAAACAGTACAATATCACACTTGATTCTATTTTATCCAACACATGTTCAAGTTTAGAAGGGGAGAAACTCTAACTTTAAGAATAGCTAATGTTTAGAGGATCTTTGATTTTCATATTTGAAATTATACAATTTTTAAATAAAAGATACATATCTTTATTAAAGAGAAGTGAGGTCTGATTTATAAAGGTATTTATTATTAGCTTATTAAGTAAAAATTACGTATAATCGCGTTTGCAATGATTCGTTCTTGTTCTGTTGACTGTCGTCGCAGTTATCATTCGAAGAATGAGTGACTAACGTTTCGACAAAATCTTCATACTTTCTTTCTTCGTTGCTTGATATACACTGCGCATGAAATGTATGCAATATATACATGACTCTACTTAGGCATTCAAAAAAAGCCGTAGTTCTTTGCTTAAGTCGGGAAACGAAAGTGGTCAAGCTCAACCATTGTGTAAATGTTTTGGTTCATATACTGTACTAAGTAAAATGTCATGTTCGCCCCCAACAGCTTGGATGGCGATTTTTCCTTGACTTTCATGAACATCCAATGCATTCTTGCAAAAGACTCCTAGCCTTACAAGATCTAAGTTGACCTTGTTATGGTTGTTGCCCGTGGTCATGTCCTTCACCTCAACATAGCCGAAAGTTTTCTTTTCCTCACGCCCAGGAATATATGGCCATCTGGCCTACGCTGTGTGAAGGAGATGTTTGACTTACACTCCTTGTTGAGCTCGTCTGTAAAGTCGAACATCACGGGATTCTCCGAGTGAAAGTCGTCGAAAAATGCTTGCAGTATCGGCAGCAAATACCTGCAGCAAAGCTTGTGTTCCTTTGCTGTATTTTGATTCGATGTGTTGAGAAGGACATCCAGAGCGCATACGATAAGCTGTATACATCTTCTTACGAAAAAGCTTTGCTGATAAACTACAATTTGATGAAGTTTTGATACAATTAGACTGAATGAGTCACATTATTAGCAGAGAAAGAAAGAGAAAAAGAGAAAGGTTCATGGCAAAAAGGGAGAATGACCTTTAAATAAACAAAAACAAACGTTGTCAACCAATTACATCTTATGAACTATATTAAGTGCATGAATCTATGGGCTTAATATGATGTATTGTAATTTTGGCTTGTGTATGAAATATATCGTTTATTTGACGAAAAAGGATGTAGTCTTCTATAATATAAAAGTAGAAATACGATAAAACTTACTATCACCTTTATTGATAGGTTCAAAGATTCTTTGACCAAGTCTATTAGTGAAATTGAGGAAATAGTTCTCATGATCACGTTCAACATTTTTACAAAGAAGAATAGATGACATGGCTAACATGCGTGGAACATGATTTTCAAATGTTAAAAAAGATTTGGAGACTACAAGATCTTGAACAAAGTTTCAAGAGTTATGAAAGCAAAGGCTAATATCTAACTCTTCGACATAGTAATACTCGTTTGCATTAGCTGATAATTTGTTATTACTTGATAAGTATCCGTTTATCTTTTCAAACGTTGAAGCTGAGGCCTGACGCGTCATGAGTCGAGTGCAGAAACACGAGATTCTTGGAAGCATACTATATCAAATTTTTGTAGTCGTAGATGTCTTATATAGTATTTTTGTGTTTGTAAAGAATTGGATTCGATCAGACTATTAGCATTCAATGAGACATAGCAGTATATGATATTATTCCGCATAATTATTGAGGGGAGTTCGAGGTAGACATGCTCGGCTGCACTTCTAGGGTGAGGTTGTATAGATAACGGCGAGGTCTGTCAGTCAATGATGCACATGCGTAAATATTAGGGTATTGCTCCTTAAGAAGAACCATACTCTGGCGATCAATGTATTTCCCTATCACAGCGGAAACGTCGAACAGCAGAGCTTCATTAGTTCCAGACGCTCTGTAGAATCAAGTCTGTAATGTGCTCCAAACAGAAACATCATAACTATGTGAAGGTATGTTGTGATTGTTCATCAGGAACATTTTTGTTGCTGCCTCTACTGCTTAAGCATAAGATTTATTCTTCGCTTTGGTATTGGCTGTAGAGAAGCTAAACACTAAAAACCTAATTTTTGCTTAATACTGTACGTCATTCCAGAAATATAAACCAAAAAGGAAATTTTTTTGTTTTCTGTTTCTCTCTCTTTTTTTCATGTCCAGTTCAGATATTCGCGATATACTGCAGATCAGTCCACCCAAGGAACCAATTCAAAAAAAGCTCAAACCAGCTACAGAAAAGAGGCCAGGTTAGGACAAAGTAAATTATTGTGGTTGAATATTTGATTAATAAAGTAAATTATTAGAGGGTATTAGTAGAGAATTATACCAGCTCATTGGAGGAGCACCACCTGTTGCATTTGTAAAACCAACTTTTAAATCTAAATTTCAAACAAACAAAAGGGCAACACCATGGTAATATATTGATTTCTTTTTCATGCAGCTTATTGAAATAAGTGTGGTTAGGATTCATCAAGAATTTATCAATCCAGCCAGAAACGATGGATTAGTGCTGAAGCATTGGGTGAAGCAAAGTGAGGCAGACAATCAAGGTACTGATGGAAGAGGATAATTAAACAATTCATTAATATGTGCTAATAGGCTATGAATTTGCAAAGTTCAACAAGACGATTGACATTCTTCAATATACAGACGAGGACTATGAAAAATACTTGACAGGTTGACTATTCTCATAAATGATCCAAGACTGATATTAACTATAATAATAGATAATGATTGGAGTAAAGAAGAGACAGATTATTTATTTGAATTATGTAAAAAGTATGACTTGAGATTCCCAGTGATTGAAGATAGATACAACTATGAGAATAAACAG
Organism: Rhizopus microsporus ATCC 52813; assembly: GCF_002708625.1. Lineage (NCBI taxonomy): Eukaryota > Fungi > Mucoromycota > Mucoromycetes > Mucorales > Rhizopodaceae > Rhizopus > Rhizopus microsporus. The sequence continues at coordinate 674,368 of NW_019671921.1, read as the reverse complement.
AGAACAATGGAAGATTTAAAGGATAGATTTTATTCAATCTACAGAAAACTCATTTTAAATGGAAAAGGACCCACTACAGGAGATTATGATAGACAAGTACTTGCACAACAATATGCATTTGATAAATCTAGAGAAATTGAAAGAAAGAATGCGTTGATTATGCTATTTAATCGAAAGAAAGAACAAGTAGAGGAAGAAGAAGCATTATTAGTTGAAGCAAAGAGAATCGAATTGAATGAATCCAAGTTGGCCAAAGAGAGAGAAAGTCTATTGAATTCATTGCAACTGGAACAGATTCAACAGATTCCATCCACACCAAATACACCATTGAGTGCTAATCATGCAAACAATTTCTCTTCACCTGGAAGCATCGGAATTACAGGTGGCACAGCATCAAGTATATCATCAGACATGAAGGTAAGCATTGTTTTAATAAAAGGATGGACTGATTTAGTTTAATTACCGGTATATAGAAAAAGAGAAAGTTGCAAGAAGAAATGAAGAAGGGAAGAAAACTATCATCTGCTACTATGGACGTTGTTGAACCGCCACCCGAGATTAAACGAGAAAAACTTACACCAGGTGTTTATGTGCGAAGTCAGAAATTACCTATAGTCAAACCGGCGATGCAACAAAAGATGATAAAGACACTAGAAGAATTAGGAATTGGTAAACGATCATTAGAAGTATGTGGTCATGATGATTTATTCCTCTCTTTTATAGGACCAAGGCCCATTATGCCAACGGCTATTATCTGCCAAAAGTTTGAACACTTGCAAAATTCTATTTTGAGCATGTTTGAATTAAAGAAACTAGTCGATAAAACGGAAATGGAACACAAGGTTAAACTACAAAAAGGTGGAGCAGGAATAACAACAAATACAGGAAGGGTAATGCGGTTAAACTGCTCATTTATACAAATAACTAATAATTATCATAGAAGCGTTCATCAAGTAATGCAGGAGTAGTGATTGGAAATAGAGAAAAAAGGAAAAAATAAAAATAAATGTTATATGAGAGTCAATTAAAAAACAAGCAATCAATTATGTGATTATCTGCTTCAATGAGCTTTAACATGTTTTATTTAAAATACACATTAGCATTATTAGAATCGAATTGAGCAATTGCGGTTTCTATCTTTCGTTGGATCTGTCAGATCGATCAAGTCAGTAAGCTGTACTGATAATCGATATCTTTGTTCGATTAGATCTGACGTGCCTGACTTCTTGCAAAGCTTCCAAAATATATATATATATAAGTAGTAAGATATGTATATTCTTCAGGTTTGTGAATGCAGGAAGCTGCGCCAAAGAAGAAGGTAAGCCAAAGTGGCCAAAGAAGGTAAGTCGAGGTGGCCAATTTCATGCATTGTATAAAACCCGTCATGATCGAGCTTTGTGAGGTAAAAGATTATAGCAAACCCTATATTTACAAATTAGTCACTGTCAAGCGCAAATGTATGCATATAGATACAAGGAAATTGAATTACCATGGACTTGAAATGCAATTGCAGACTCAAGGAGGCAGCAATCGATGTCTTCTTTGCTAAAGTAAGCAATTTTTGCCAAACCCATGCATAAGCCTGCTTTATTGCATGTTGGTTCGGCAACCTTCACCTCACCATGCCCAAGAGTTTCTCCAAACTGCAGTTAATCAATAATGGATATCATGGCTTCTGGTCGTAAAGGAATATTTGAAGCAGGCTATTCTTCAATGCCTTTCTAAGGCTATACTTTGTTTCACTCAGGCCAAGTCCCTTTATTTTGTTGAATTTTAATCTTAAAAATAATGTGTTTTATTTAATATTACGTTTTAATGAGAGCGCAATAAAAAAGCCGCCTAGACGAGGCCAGAAGGGCTGTAAAGGAAACAAATAAATCCTTTTGTGCACAGGGGTAAAAAAAAGGTGTAATGTAGTTAGAAGGCGATCGAGGCTAAAGATTGTCTGGTCCCATCGAGCCAATGGGTGAAACGCCCATCCGGAGAGTTGGCTTCCTGGCGGAAGTAGCCGTGTTAAGGTTGTTCTATTTCAGAGAGAATAAAGCAGATAGTTGACCAGTAAAACCACCAAGAGTCAGCATACCTTGGAGAAACGCGAGGATTCGTAAGAAGCTTGTTGAGAAGAAACGGCAGAGGACCCAAGTTGAAGATCTGGAGGTATAATCGCTGATGCATCTGACAGCATTCAATGACGTATGGCCAGTTGAACATACAAGTAAAGTGTTTTGAACATTGTCGTGGTCTCCTTCCAAGCAGCCAGCCAAGGCCGCTAACAAATACAGCGACTACACTCTTGATGGATTATGAGTATCCATAGAATTGGATCAACAGATAATTTGAAACGACGCACTGAAGGGAAGCTTTGGTCCATGACTTTACATTCGTTGTAGTAAGCCTTGTTGCATTCAGATAAATACAGCATAATAAAGAGCGCGGGCTCAAAAGCGGTCTTTTTCTTTTTCTTTTTTTTTTACAGCTTGTCTGAACTCGGGCAATATGGACCAGTCATCAACTCAAAGCATTCTCATTCATTTAAATCAGGGCAACTACCAAGCAGCACTTGACCTTGCTACAGAACTCAACCTTGACAAAACAGTCATTTATAAAGCACAATGGTCACAGCTATCAAGACAGAAAGGAACACACATTCAAGAAAGCGATCTTGAACTATTGACGCTTGTGAAAGACGATGATGCTTGGGTAGCTGTTCAATGCTTAAATACAGTGGTGGATGAACCCAATGTGCAAAAAAAGATTATTGAACTAGGAAAAGAATGTGCCATGAAGCAGACAGAGGCGATTGTAGCAAAACTCGATCCACAATACACACCAACGACACAAGAACTCACTTGGCTACGAACGCGACACTATTTTTTGCAATACTCGGACCGTTTAGAAACTATGATCAAGATATGGTCAAGCTTAATCGACAAAGGATCTTTTGCTGAGGTCTATAGTCAGTTTCGTGATTGCAATTTGATTGCTTTGGCTATCGAATCAGCTAGAGAAGGGAATAATATTATACTTGATGCATTGTTTATGCATCATGGCAAACAGCTTCTTCCCTACCGACTATTCATTCTTTCACAGATACCAGAGACAGCCGATCCGAGCAGTTTTGACTTACCTCACGTCACGAATGATCACGAAGATCCATGGTTACAGGAGCCTTGGAGATCAGATTTGGATATTGTAGAGCAGGATTGGGTACAGGATTTGATCCGACTTGATGTGCCAGAAGAGGCTGCCTATTTAAAAGCACTGCACGATAATATTCAATCTACAGACTATCCGACCTCTCTGAAAGTCATTGCTGGTTGGTATATGGAACGTGCTGATGCAGCAGATGCTATTGGTTTGAGCACCCACGCTTTAGAGATTAGCCGATACGCCCAAGTGATGGGAGTCACTGGCATAGAATCTGAGCTAGCAGAGTATGAGTGGCTATGTAAATATGTCTACTATTCCAACGACAGTAGATTCATCAACTTGAGTAAATTTCGAGAGTTATCAAACTATGAAGTGTTGGAAGGATTATTGCACAACACAAGCTCAAAGACAATCATAGATGATATGCTTCGACTTGCCTTGCCATGGATCGAAGTATGTAAGAGCAGAAAAATACAAGAATACGAGGATGAGGAAAAGGCAGAATTCTTGTTGCATCGATGGTTGCTTGGTACACAAGCAACTCCCGATCATCTTGACCGATGCTGCTTGATCTGTGAGCATTCAAAACCGACTTTGGCAACTGAAGATCGTGTGATCAAGGACAACTTTGACCTCTCCAGGCTTGTTCTTTCTATTATCTATTCCAGTGATGGCTCACATATGGAATACTTGGTGCGTTTATTTGAATGTCTTCCTATCTTTCCAGATACCCCTCAGCAAGATACGGAAGTAACAGATATGGCAACCATTTTACCATACGCAAGCACTCCCCTAGGCATATTTACGGCGCTTCAAGAAGCCGGACCCTTTGGTCTGACCAAGATGATGGATACCCTGCAAGGTCACCTTAGTTCAGCTGAGATGCTCGCTAGATACCATACGTATGTACCTCTCCGTTGGTACTTGGAAGATCAGCCAGTCAGTTCACAGCGACAGTTATGTATACGTATAGCAAGTCAGGCAGCTGGTGGTGTAGAATCAGGAGGCGCTCGCTTCGATCAAGACGATGATTGGCGCGAATTGCTCGATGATATGCTTCGGTTGCAAGATGACGGAAAAGGTGTCTTTGGAAAACTGGACTCTGAGGAAGTTTTGGAGATATTCTTTAGCTCATTATTAAGATGCGGACGTAAGTGATACCAAGTAACAAATAAAAAGAATGGGAGAATGATAATTAGTTCACATTCTATATAGGATTTAAGCTTGCCAAAGAATTGATATTAGGAAGAAATAAGCTGATAGATATAACAAAAGCTGAAAAACTAGTCATAGACGCCGAAAGAGAATTCTTTGATAATGCAACATCAGGAGACATGTATTCTGGTGATTTAAAGCAAGCCTGGGATTGCCTCAAGGTCCTTCCTCCTACAACACAAATAAAAAAAGAAATAGGTCTAATCGAAGCTGCTCATACACTTATTGCAGAATATAGGGTGCAATATCAACCTGGAATTAGTTTAATGCCAATTCAAATACGACAATCTAATGATCGACTGGAATTTATATCCAAACTTCTAAACATGAAACGAGATATTTACAACCATCACGAAAAAGTTTTGCAGCTTGTGACAAGATTGGGATATAATGAGAGCGACACGCTTGCAAAGGTGAAGGCGATTTCTATGTTGGCCAGTGCTGCGCTTGTGGAAGAAGACTATTTACAGTCTTACAAACTTTGTCAAATTGCAGTGGAAATGGCTTTGAACAAGTCAACCAAGCATTCCAGGGCGTATAATGATCAAGTGGACCATACTGCTTGGCAGATCTGTTTCAACTTGGGCAAGCTAAAGTCATTTGACGATGTGAGTAGAAGATTAAATGTGCTGTCAATGGCAATGTCTCTAAGTCCTGCCGAGCATTTACGAGACGTGCTGGCCGCGTGGCGTGAGTTGGATGCAACAAAGCCAAGTCAGATTGATTTGGCACAATTGGATGCAGACCGCTATGAAACCAATACAGAGTCAGCATCCAACTGGCAAGGCCTTTTACAGAATGCTACCAAGCAGTGGAGTCTTGGCGATCTGCTAGCTGGTGCAAGTGGAGAGCAAACGGAAGGTGGAAAGCGAAAACGAGATATTGTTCGAAACGTCGTGGGCAGTTGGTTATTCTAATTCATATTAATACATAAATTGTTTATTTTTTTTTTATGGTAATCTACAAAATTTTAGAATCCTGATAGTCTTTTGATGGTATCTGAGAGAGCTGGAATAGATGCTACAACAACGCCTAAAGTACCAAATATTGCAAAAGCAATAGAGGACATACCACTTGCTTTTGGATTTTTACTTATGAGATATGCTGTGCCAACGCCATGAGAATGACTTCCCATGGTAATACCAATTGTCATGTAATCATCTATAAAAAATAAGCAACGCTTTACATTGATAGCAACTAGTCCTTTACCTTCTTTCACTCGAGTGATCTTGAACAAGATAGGACCAAAGATAGGACCCATGATCCCAGTAAAGACAATAATGCATGTAACCACGCTTTGATTTGCTCCTAAGACCCGACCGATAACGATACCAATCGCGGTTGTCACTGATCGAGAGCTCCAAACAAGACTATCATCGGGTGTACAGCCAATAGCATGAGCAAACATTGGTGTAATGAACATGACTAAAAAGGCAACAGGAGCGATAGAGATGATAACAACGATCCACTAAGAGAAACAAATGAGCGATTAAAGGAGCAAATATTATTTCATTTTTTTGGTGTTACCTGGCAAACCAAGCTTGGCCTGTTTTTGTATACATTGAATGCTAATGAAATGATGGAAACGTCCATTGTCGTTGCCAATATATCACCGGCACCTGGCCAGCCAACATGAGTCTTCTCGACCAGAGAGATAAATGTGATCCCACTCTTGTACAGACCAACACCGTGTATGATATCGAACCCCTTGACACGTTCAAAATAAGCAATACCGGCCATAACGGCAGCAGATGTGACGATGATAGGATGGAAGATAATACGAAGCTTTGGTGGAAGCCTACAGGATGCGGAATATAGAAGAACAGTCATTGATAAATAAAGAAAGAGCCTAAAGAAGGGCATAGCCGGATTGTTTTCGGGAAGCGGTAGGAATATAAAAGCACAAAAGCAAAATATCAGAAAGAAGGAAAGGTCGTCAAAGTTGGATTCCTTCATGCACCATACAGCAAAGCTATGTAGTGGACCATGTCTATGTTTGGAGGGAGCAATATACGTTTGAGCAGAACTGTTACTACAGCAACAGCCGTGATGGTGTACATGATTATCCAGATACGAAGAGCGATCGGTTACTGTATTTGAAGAGATTGCATCACCCGATATGTTTCGCATATCGTTCGATGGTACGATAACAAGTTCGTTTGCTTCTTGTCTGATGGCTTCTGGTATATCGATTGCTACAGTTTCTTCCTTCAATATCCTGTTGGTATGCATTTCGGCCTTTTCCCCAGAGAGCGGGTTGGACATGGAAGCTTCTTTGCCAAGATTGAAAAGATAAAAGATCAAGAAGCGAGAGGCGCGAACTAAGAGGGTTGTGATGATGAATCCGATAAAGTACCCGACCACTATAATCGTTATGTGAGATATGCATTAAAAGGATGCCGTTCAAATGTCACTTACTGAAGACACAGATCATCCTGCCTACTTCAGGACCAGGTGTTGGTGAGTTTTGTACCATTTCGACTACGGCAGGTACAAACATGATATTCATACTTCTCAGAGCAAAAGAAGAGTAAGGGTCTATCAATTGAACAAACTTGTCGGTGTATGTCGGAAGGATTGTATGAGCACAGATGAGCAAAAAGAAGACCACGATCATGCCTGCGACGTTTGAAGGGAATTGATGCATATGTGGCATTTGACGAAGCACGGCACTAACTGCCCAATTGAATAGTAATCCAATGGCAAAATATAGTATATTCAGTGTCCATCGTACAAGATACTGTCTAATACTAGGTAGATTATGAACATATGCAGGTACTTGCTGTGCAAAAAATAGGTTGATGGCACGTATCGCCTTGGTATAATACTCTAGTTTCATGATCTATTTACAAATCTAAAGAAGAAGAAACATATAATCGCTATTTTTCTTTGCTTTAAATAAATTTAAAACAAAGAAAATATATGATTAACAAGATAACTGAAAGGAAAAAAGTATATTTTTTCTTTTTTTATCTGTGATAAAACCTTTATCCTTGTAACGATCACACTCCGGATCTTGAATTGATAGCTCAGCTACAATTGTTTATCATCTATCAATGAAAGCCCTAATAACAAGAGGTTAGTAGCTTTTCTTGTCTATTTGAAGCAGCGACAGTAGAGGCATTAGTCTTGACATACACCATGTTTGACAGGGCGAACAGTTTTCTGATCTGTTGACTAACAAAAGCTTAGTTTAAAAAAATGTTACAATGATAAAAATTGAAACTTTTACCCATATTTGACTCACTTTTGTTTGCAATTTGTTGTTAAAAAAATGAAGCGTTTGTTTTGAAAGTAAAATAATAAAGAGTATCCAGATAATAAATAAGAGGATAATAGAAAAGTTATTGTATTATTATATCAGATAACAATGAAAGGCTTTACGAATTGACAGTTTTACAATTCAAAGTCAGCATACTTTTCTTCTTTTCTTGATCTGGCTATTTAAATCAGCATATCCAGATTAATTGAATTTATGCCTATGGAATCCCTTATATTGTGTTATAGAAACTTATGAATTACATAATCGCTTGATAATTCCTGTGCTTTATTTAATCACTTTTCAGTAACAGTATCCTATGCTATCATTCAGCATAGGTCAATGTCATATATTAAACTGATAAACATTGTTGTATGCGGCGTTTGCGGATTGGAAATCTATCAATATTGCTTTTCTTTATTACAAGTAACTCAGTAAGCATAAAGAATCTTAAGTAATATAGCTGATTCATTATCAGGCATTGCCTGGGAAAGAGTCACTTTATTTGATGCTTACACATAGACATTGACTTGAGGTGTAAAAAAATTAAATGTCATTATTTGCACATAACCTCCCTTTGTTCAAAGTCATAAACATATCACTGAAAGCGACCTGGCTTCCCCACCGACAGAAAGCCAACAAGGTTCCTTTACCTTTTTCATCTCATACAAGCGCTTGCGGACATTTTTATAATACGTTCCCTTGTAAAGGATGACCATGACAACATATATATTTATCTTGTCATTTTCTGCTCAAGGAATAATTTTAAGCTCATCTCCGTTAAGTACGACTAATTCTACAGAATCTATCTCTAAGGGGCAAAATATACATATTACACTGGAAGATCCCCAACACAAAGAAACGGGACGATAAGCATTCATATCTCCCTATTTTTTAAATATAGCTCTCGATGAACACATTGGTAAACATTCGTCAGCTTCTATGTTTTAACAGATAAACAATAACAAATAAACTTTGAAAATAGTAAATAACGATAGGTGTCCATTTACCCAATGAGAAGAATGTACCTGGCGTCTACTCTGATGTTTTTTCTTTTTTTGGTCCTTTTCCAAGCGATCACCGGTTAATGTAGTACAGTGGATGCGCATCCTTCAGCCTAGTCAATCTCCCTTTGACGGTTGAATACAGCAACCAGATAAAATAGTAAGCAGATAAATACAGATGTCAAATTAATTGCTTTATTTTATAATAGTAAAAATAAAAGAACAATAATGCAAGGGGGAGAAAAGTAATGATTTTGCAAATTAAGTGTGCATTTTAAATCAAATATGAAAGTTTGTTATTCGTCTTTAAAGGTACACTTTCTACAAGGAATCTTGCAACGAAGATCGGATCGGCCAGGTGGAGCACATTGAGGACAGCAGATACAGTCTCCAGTAGCTTCTTCGGTTTGGCACTTGAAACCGACAGGGCAAACCACATTTTTGGAGCAAATGGGGCGAGGGTCAGAGGGAAAAGCAACAACTGCAGCAACAAGACAGAAGAAGATGATAGCAATGATAGAACGCATGATAAAAAAAGAAGACTGTAGCATAGTGATTAATATAATATACACACTCCCTATAATAGAATCAATTACCCTGATTGATTGGTTTGTTTGAATGATAATGATTTGAAAAATGCTGAAAAACATCCCTCCTTTATATATAAATTTCTCATTCGCTGTCTAGACGCAATTCGGCAGTCCATCCCTAGGTGTTTCACACAAAGAGCCGTTTTTCTTTACCCCTGTATTTTCTCGACCATAAAAGGAGTATCACTTTCTTTTTCTCGTAAAAAGATCAAGGGACAGTTGACTGCCAGATTATACCCATTAACACTTTGTCTCTCATTAACTCAAGTGTTATTTCTCTCACGATAAGATAAGATCCAGTCCTTTCTTTTTACTTGCTTAGTATGTCGTAACGGTTACTCCTTGTTTTACAGTACACATTCACTGTTTGTGCCACAAGAGCTAGCATTTATCGAACTACGTTAACATTGGCGCCAACACCATTTATACATAAAAGATATCATCTTCTTTTATTTCAAAAACTAGTCATGTAAAATACAGCAGATTAAACATTGCCATAATAGCGATCGAAACCCTTCTTTTGGGTACTTCCTACATATGGAAATTTATAGTACTTTTTATTATTATACCTAAATCAGCTTAAATTTTTATGCGACAGGATGTTGGTTACTGTCATTTTCTATTGGTGTCTAAGAAAAGAATCACAACGTTCGTAATGAATACTCGTTTCGCACGATGGTTACTCATTGTAACTAGAACACAGACCATCCATCTCTGTGGTTGCACGGTCAACTTGGATCACTCTTTGAAAGAGTTTGCAAATGTAGAGAAATCAAGGGTAGTTTATGCATAATATTTCCAATAACCTAAAAGAAGACATGTTCATGGCTCATTTACGACTAATTGCTCATTGATTTTTATTTTACCCTATTCTCTTTTGCTGTGTTATCCCTTTGTTTCCATGGCGGTTGTACTCAGGAACAACCCTGGTTCAACCGAATACCCTAACCAGACGTATATCCGAAATGGTCACTTCCTACAACGTGCCACGCATCGCCTCTCTATACGTCGCATCACGCCATTCATAACACAGTAATTCTATCGTCATTCTGACCGTGGTCTCTTTTGGGCTTGTCTGGATCTAAGAAGTACTTTGGTGCACCAACGCCAAGAAAAGCGAAAATGTCTCTTTCCGAAGGCCCCTGTTTGTTTCTTCTTTTTCCTTTGTAAAAAGCGTGATTTACAAGTATGAAGGCATTCTTACGATATTTAAAGCTTAGAATAGTGTAAATTTGGATTAACATCTGCAAATGAGAAAGACTGTGTTGGCTATCTAATTTACACTGTATGTTATATCCTTACTTCTTGAGCACTTTAAGCGCCACAGCAGAGCATTCTTTCTTTATGCAAACATTTTTACTCTGCACGAGAGTTTTATAGTAACAGAGTATGCCGCTAGCTCGGACTAAAAATGCCACCTCTTCAGTTGATCTTTGCCTATTGCAACCTTACTCTTAGAATAGTTTCGGATTTCTTATAGATCAAGCATATTTTATGTTCACATATGCTTCATCACAATGCTTGAATAATAAACTAAACTATAAAACGTATTAGAGAGTGTAGTAAGGACTACACTAGTACGAAAAGAGGCCAAAGATAATTAAAAATTCAGCGCTTTCTCCCAATTGACAAGCATCTCCACCAAACGTAGTCTTCATACTCTCCATTTACATTTTTGAGCAAAGTTAAGCGGCCTTTAATACATTGAAGGCGATGAAGAAATGCTTCGACTGCTGTTATGTAAACAAAGAGAGCTACTAAACGTCACCTCTCTGATCACTAGTGAAAAGCGATAGGCTGAAGGACACTGTCAAAACGGGCTTTTGGTCTTTAGGGAAAGGATATGTTTTTTCAGTTTCATTAAGATAAAGCATCTTTTTGAGAAATTGTCTGCTAGAGCACCTTTATACCATCAGCAACACTCTCAATGTGCTAATTGTTACTATACACAACAATATATTACCAATAACTTTGTAGAGCTATGAAGAGATAGTTATACAGCTTATTTACAAATGTAAAAGAAAAATTAGTCTTTGGGACAAAGTAGAGATTTCTACTCCAGTTAGAGCGCTTGTAACTCTCTATTTTTCCCGTTTTGTTGCAAGCACATTCCCACATGCTTAACTGGGGTCTTGGCTATAGCATTTTTTTTTCTGCTTTTTTAAATTGAATGTTATGAAGTGGCTGCACCCTACTTTTTGTAATATTATCAGTGTTGGTAGAGTTGCCTCAGATCCTTCAATTGTACAATGAAATTTGTCAGTTCTCAGCAACGAAAAAACAATGCTGGAGGACTGCTGCCAAACTCATTTTCTGGGTATACAGCTATAGGGCGTCTAAATGTATCAGCGGCAAGTCAGACGCAGCTAGGGGCGAAAAACCAACAGGAAACAGGGGCAGGAACTATGACGTTTTGCTGAGTATAGTCATAAAGTTTTGACCAGTTAATTTCTTTGCTTCCTACTTCTTCATCTATAGCGTAACAAACACTACTTTTCAGATTGTCATATAAAATGGAGTCTGAAAAGGTGTCTTTGAAGAAATCGCTATTCTGCAGCAAGGTGTCGCGCATCTTCATCTTTACTTCCCAGAATCTTGCTTCATCACCGTACACAGAATGGACTAAGCAACGGTAACCACAAAAGCCATCACCTTTTACATTGACGTATCCAGAGTGGTTTCGCCTTAAATCGTTGAATGTATTTGACTCTCCTGTAAGGTAGTCGTTGTCTACTCACAAACTAACAATATTTAACAAAGACTTGCGTAAGCTACGCTTTGAGTGCAATAGCATAAATGTTACCCATGTATCTTATTCTTGATACACATAATCAATCAACCTTGACTTCAGCAGATTCCTTGGTGCGTTGCACTGGCTCATAGGTCCCAGTTCGATGCTTGCATCAATATGTACTTTATCTGGAGCTGTAGCGATTTCAATTTCTACACCTTGGCGACAAAATAACACCTTACAATTACTCAAAAGAAGTCGAGTATTATTAATACAATTACTTTTACAAGAAGGAGTTGCGAACAACATAAGAGATTCTACCATTAGAGTAAAGAGCTGCGCATATTCTTTTGTTGGCTGAGGATAAGTTTATTTTGGCTGATATTCTTGGTGAGAGACTCAATCAGGGTAATAATCTTGACCATAAGCTAGCAATTATTTCCAGAATTCAAAGGAATAGCAGAAAAAATAATGGTTTTTTAACTTTGTAGCCACTGTCTTGCCAGCTGTACCCTTCAACTGTCTCGCCCAGGGAAACCATAGCAACTTGTTGTCTTGACAAGGAGAGAATGAATCAATATCGGCTATATAAGAAAATCACCCTTCCCAATGAATCAAAGGAATCACACGATAATCTTCTAAAGACCATGGTATCAAAAATTGCCAATACATGTTATTGCACAACCATGAATGTATCCCACCATGAGCAAGTGTAACAATACTTAAACGTGATTATGACAGCAAAGGTAATGAGAAGAACCATCATGTGAAACGGTAAATAGGCTATCATTGATGTGATTGGTTTATTACATCTATTACCAATTCGCGTTAAAAAGTCAGGCTATGCATTATTGATTATGTCAAAGAAATAAAAATCAAGAATAGAAATTGTAGGATTGCTATTTATTATTAAAGAAAACAAAAGACCGTCATTGACACACTCAAGTGTAAAAATAGTCCTTGTAAGTAGAATGGACTCTTTTTGTAGAACACAATCAAAGTATAGAAACAATCGTATCTAAAAATAGTACGTTCGACTTCCAATCGTCTTATTTTAGATTGTTCGAAAGTCAGAAACGCTAAATATGAAACCAACTTGTGGTGATCATAATGGTGCTATCATTTCAGTACACTATGAGCTACTTTATTATTATATTACAGATTTGATAATTAAAAGTGGATGATATCATCTAATAAAAAAGAAACAAAGCACAAGCAATGCTCATAACAGAAAGAATTTGAGGCACAACCTTGTGTGCAGATGAGGTGACACTAGCTGCTTCTTTGTTGACGTTGGCAGGGACAGCCTGTGCCTTGTTAGTCTTGCCAGGGACAGGAGATGATGAAGAGGATACGACAGGCGAAGAGGAGACAGGTGCCTTGGCAACAGAGCTTGCAGCAGGAGGCTCAGAAGCAGCAGCAATGGCTACCTTCTGAGACAAGTTGAGAGCCTTTCTGACAGCACTTTCTTTGGCAGCGACCCATTCGAGAAGACCCCATTCAGCGCCACCGCCAGTTCCTCCAGAAGCACTGACACCTTCAAACAAGTTGTCATAAGTTTGTTCAAAGGTCCAACCAAAGATATTACCGGGAGATCGTTGCTTGATAGAGCGGTCCCATTTGAGATCAGGAGCGTAGAATTCGTGGCGAGCGAGGACAAATGGGCCGAGAGTGGCATTGTTAAAGATTTCTTGAACAGTCGTTGTCAGGTACTTTTCAAAGGTAGATTTGATTGAGGGGTTCTTGAGGAGGTTGTTAATGACAACAGCATTGGGGAACTTGGTTGGGAAATCGGTGTAAGGTGTGTTTACGAATTCACGAGGTTGATCGAGGTTGACACCAAAGGTGGCATCAAAGTCTTGAGCAAGATAGTAGACCTTGTTGTTGTCATTAACATCAATATAGGCACCATCGTTAGTTTGTTCTTGCCAGTAGCCGTCCCAATCGGCAGTAAGGAATTCCAAAACCATGAAACGAAGGAATTGGTCGTAGTCAAAGTATTCAGAGATAGCCTTTACTTGATCATCGTTGGAGAAATCAACGCTAGCAAATGATTTGGCGAAGGGTATCAAGGCATCTTGATCAAGAGGAGATTCAACATTAGGAACGAAGCTGTCCATGTTACCAGGATATTGGAAGGAAGCACCAGAGGCACCATCATAAAGACCACCAAACTGTTCAGGAGTATTACCATTGTAGAACATGGCATTGATGTATGAGTACATAACGACATCATCAAGCATATTGAAGGTTCCCATGCCTTCCTTATTGATAAAGAATCGAATCATGTTGGCTTCATTAGCATAGGTACCCATTTTACGAGCAATATCAGCATAGAGCTTTTCACGTAACTGAGTAGGGTCTTCTTCCATATGTCTAATCTTGAACCAATTACGCTTAGCCATGAATTGGCCTTCGGGAAGAGCCCAAATCCAAGATTGCTTAGCATCATTGTGCTTACGACCTGGTCTATGGAGACCAAATGTACAGTTCTATCAGACCTGATCAGTAACAAGGAAAAAATATCCGATATAAATTTGTTTTACCTCGAATGTGGTGACATTGTCTGGACCAATAAAAGTAATTTTTGCTTGATAAGTCGTTTTGGGCACATTCTCAATTAAATCATTCATTTGCTCTTGTTGTCCGGTAACAAAGATGGTAGGAATATAGTTGCTATCCCAGATAGGATCATCCGTTGCACCACGGGTCCAGCTACCTTCCTGAAGAATGCTAGGTAATTCGGGAATGTGAGTAGCATAAGTAATAGGACGCTCAAAGAACTCGTTCTTTGTTGATGTTCCATTTAATTTACGATCAAATGATTCGGCAGTACCGTCAACGACATACTATGCATGTTTAAATTACAAATTAAAAAAATATTAATAATGCAGGGCATAATTATGATCATTTCTTTTTACTTTATACGATTGACCATCATCCAAATTGGCAGAGCCAATGTATAGAGGAACATCGGGGTCTTTAGCCTTAAGATCTGTCAGTGAACCATTCACGTTGACCTGAACAGAGCTTTTGGCAGAAGGAGCAATGACCTTGAATGTGACATTAGCAGCATTGACTGCTGCTATAAAGGTAAAAGCAATAAATGATAGAGATTTCATTTACAATAAAAAAAAAAGGAGAAAGAAACAGAATGCTTTTAGGAAATATAAAAAACCAAAAGACTGATATTTATATACGCTATTTTTATGATTTTTTAAAAGCGGAGCCTATGAAAGGCACAATTTGCTTAATTTCCGAATAGGCGTTTTTTTTTTTTTCTTTCCTTAAAGAAGCAACACAATGACTATTTTAACATCGATGCGTGAGGACACGTGTTTCTTTCTTTTCGATAACTCGTTTCTGTCTCTATAAAAAGAACATTTCTAAATGTGTTTTGTCTCCTGATGGTTTTTCTCTACAAAAAGGGTTGTCAATTCAATTACGTTAAAATGACAAGTGAGCATGAATAAAAACACTTGCCAAATTAGTTTAAATGCTATTGAATCAATTTTATAGAGTCTACAGAATGTTTACAAACAATAATCCGAAATCACACGGTTACCAAAATATGTGGTACTTGCTCTTTTTTTTTCTGAACCGCGCTTGTTCATTCGTTGTTTAAAAAATTTTCTATAATAATAAAAAATTCTATTGTTCCTTGTGTACCTTTTCCGAGCTGTGTCTTGCCAATTTTCTGTCGCTTTCTTTATTGGGTGGGTTAGATCAAGACTAAGGGTGTTTGCGGTACCATGAGATGAACTGTACGACGTCTACTAAATGTTCTGTAAAGATTTGCTTTTTCTTTTCATATAGAGAGACTTTGTTTTCGAATACCTTAGAGTAACCATCGGAAGGTTCTAGTTTAGGTATATCTTTCTTGATGTCATTGGTTGCATGATTCATCTTTCTTCTAAACTAAAGAGATACATCTTTGTGAATTTACAGTTCTTCATTGAACTTCTATTAAAGAAGACTGAAATCATCCACCGAAGCTTTGGCCTCATATTTAGTATCGTTACGTATATACATACTTCATTGCTTTACCATCAGTAAATGTCAAATAGTCCAATGACGTGTAATCTACCCATTTAGTGTGTTCTATTTCTGTCAAAATTTTAAAAATAGAGTGTCAATCTTTCTCTCTCCCTTTCT
Organism: Rhizopus microsporus ATCC 52813; assembly: GCF_002708625.1. NCBI lineage: Eukaryota > Fungi > Mucoromycota > Mucoromycetes > Mucorales > Rhizopodaceae > Rhizopus > Rhizopus microsporus. The sequence goes on along the minus strand of NW_019671921.1, from coordinate 658,264 downwards.
CTCTGGGCATAAAAAATAGCACCCTGGTTAATCAATAATTCAGGGTTCCCATTCTACAGCATTTTCACTTGAAATTGAGATGGATTCTAAAGTTGACGTAGAGGAGACTGAGGATGTGGCAATAGGCTTTTCAAGCCACGCTTTATTTTCAGTAATACAATAATAGAAATTTCTAAGTCTATATCCTTATTCCTTTCTAATAGCAAGCATATTGATTTTTTTAAGTATATATGGATGCGTGTTTAAAAGAACTTCAATTTTTATTAAGCATCCATGTCTGCTGAAAACGCATCAATTAAATAACGTGGTCCTTATCAAACTCGTTAAGAAAGAAAGTATTTATTACCTTGGAAAAGCAGGACATTCGTATGACGACATTGCAAACATAGTCGAAATGCCAAAGTCAACAGTACAAAGCACAGTTGATAGAATAAAGAAGACTGGTTCGCCTCTGCCAACCAAGCCAAAATGCAGAATTCATAAAACCAATGAGAGATCCCAGAGACTGCTTATGAGGACCATAAGAGATAATCCATTCGTAACATACGACCGTCTGAGATTAGAGCTGCATAACGTAGATGTAGAGGTCTGTAGACACTGTTATCAGCAGTTTGAAGAGGATGGAGTATGGTTCTTACTTTTCTGCTCAAAATCCTACATTGACAGAAGAGCACATGAAGAAAAGGCTTCGATGGGCCCAAGGACATGTTAACTGGACTGATGAATAGCGGTCTGGCGTAATTTGGAGCGATGAATCATGGTTTGCCATTACCGGCAACGATGGTGGTGCCAGAATCATCAGAAAAGTTGATGAACGATATGACGCTAAGCATATTGTATCAACGAAGAAGTATGAAGGCGGTGAGGTGATGATTTGGTGTTGTTTTCATGCTAATGACTTTGGCCCTTTGGTCTTGGTTGACGGCATAGTTGATCAAGACAAATATATAAATATTTCTTATCTTTTGCCTAAGGATAGTCTTTCGGTTATAGTCTTGAAAAGAGCCATGTAACCGAATGTGGTTACTCCGTTACTTGCAACCCTCATTATGATGCAGACTTGTGTGCATTGTTGGGAGAAAGCAAAGCCGTCACCATTGATTCACTATTCAAAACATTCAGTAGTTATCAATAGCTCGTTGAGATTGTTGTGCCATCTTTGAACAAAAATATAGAAGGACACCTATCACCTGTGCTCAATTTTCTCTTTTTTTTTTACGTAGTGTGAGCTAGCTGTTACAGGTGCCCATTGGCTATGCTGTCGGAACGAAGACTAAGGATGTTGTGACCCCCCTCTCATGGTACAGAAGACTCTTTTAAAGACTCATCCCTACCACCAGTCTCCAAACCACAGGGAATGCACTGTTAGAAAAACGTAATGAGAACAATAAGAAAAAACTTTTTATTTTATTTTATTACAGAGAATAAAGCGCGACTAGAAAGTCTATAGTCCCATCCTTAGTCTTCATTTCAGCAACATAGCCATTTTAGCATTCATGTCAACTAGGCCTAAATATGTGTGTGTGAACAAGACGATCCCGTTTTTTTATTTGTTTGATTTATTTTTAGAGATGACTAAAAGATGTAAACCGGGATTCAAAATCATTTTATGCTTAAAGGAACCACTTGACTTTTTTCTTGCGCTGAGATATAAAAAAAATATTCACAAGCAAAAAAGTAAAGCCTGTGAAGACTATAACAGAAAACAAGAAAAAGTATACCCCCTTCCTTCATTCCTATTTGGCTTTTGTGTGTGTTTGTTATAGTTACAATCACTTAATGATGGATCGCAAATCAAGAACTTCAAGATTAGCAACACTTGACGAAACAAATGAGGAAGTCAACTTGTGGAAACAAATCTGCAACGCACTTTCTAAACTAGAGAATATTCAAAAAGATACCGGCATAATTGTAAGTAATATAAACGAAATACATAAGCGAGTGAATCCAGAAGAAGGTAATATATATAATATATATGCCGCTATCACTATATAACACTTTTTATAGGTATACCAGCATCTATCAATCAAAAATTGACAGAATATTACCGAGGAGGGATCGACCTGTCAAATAACGAAGCAAGGTGATGATAGAGAGAGAGAGAGAGCTAATAATAGAAACTATGATTAACATGACGAGTAGAATCATCCATGATATCATTGAGAAAGTGTCAGTGTTGATCGCCCTAAGAGATGCGTCAGAATATAATCATGGTAAAAAAAAATAATGGAATAGATGAAGTCATTTAGATAACAGTGTATGCTGTTGTTGTTTGTAGTTATCGACCAAAAAAGGAAAAAGAGGAAATTAGATCAGGATGAGATGATGATGAAGAAAGCAAAGACGTAAAGGCAAGAATGTATACTATCATCATTTGAAAGCTTATCAAAAAAAAAAAATGATAGGAATATATTAGCTCCTGGTACATCAGTGGCTGCTAAACAGCCTCAACAAAAGGATAAAGATGAAGTGTGGATACTGGCTATCGTCATTAGCTATCATGCTGACAAGAACAAGTAAGCAAACAAAGATGAAGAGAAAACAAGATTATATATAATTCCTATAGATACCAAATAGAAGATGTGGATCAGGATGAGTTTGGTCAAAAACAGTAGGTGTATATAATATATTTATTGTGAGCAAATAAGTGACCATCAAACAGAAGATATATGCTTCAGCCTAGAAATGTAATTGCAATACCTAATATCAATGAAGCAAGGGAGCACCCTGAATTAAGCGTAGGACAAGATGTGTTGGCACTTTATCCTAGCACGACCTGTTTCTATAAAGCCAGAATTGTAGAACCGCCTTCCAAGGTAAATAACAGCATTCGCTCCCAACAAAAAAAAAAAAAAGCCTCACATGCCTTAGAATAAAGACGCTCCAGGAAATTATAAGGTACAATTTGAAGATGATAACAACGAATTTCAATATGTGATGCCAGGTCACGTACTAGAATTACCCAGGCCTAAACAATAAAGTGTACATTCAAAGCAGAAATAACGCGGATCATTTTAATGTTCTGTATGCTCATAAAGTGTATAACGAGATTGGCACGTAAGAGAGAGGAGTATTGTTGTCCTGAAACATTTGTAAAGAAACAGATGTTTTATTGTAAAGGGAAATAAAGCGCGGCTCGAAAAGCTATTGGCTACGCTTTTTTATCTTCTCTTCGACAACTGTCGTTTTCATTAAGATAGTGATATGGTTCAAACAGTGAGTCAGCTGACTCTTTGACGGTTGAATTAAAATTAAAAAAAAAAAAAAAAAACGCTACTTTTTGCTTTTGATATGTCTATCATACTGCACACGCGATACTTCTGAAATTTTGCAATAAAATGCATTGTTTTTTTCTTGTAGCCGTTTATGGCAAGCAACTCAGTTCATCTTACGCCTAGTTGATTTATACGTGATGATACATTGCATGGCATTTTCATATATATCTTCATCTGCGCTTTTAACATCATTTTCTTCGTTTGATCCTTCTGCTTTATCTACTTCTTCAAATCTTTGTTTGACTTGTTGAAATTTCTTTATTCCGCAGGTAGCTTCTTTTCTATGATAGGGGGAATTATATTGTAATCGTTCAGTGGTATCCTATATCTTGGTAACGCTGTATACCAACATTACATATAAAAGTGATCGTGTCCAAAAGCCCTTTTTCCCTTTCAATTAAATTTTGTAAAGCCTTCCTAATTATTCCAGTCTGAACAAGTACTGGATGTTTAGTAAAATAAGAAGAAAAGAAACGTGCAAACGATTAACACACGACATCGATATACACCAAGTTATTAGTGAGCTGTCACTCTGTCTACAGACTCTCTTTTATATACAATATGACTTGGACAAGTACTGTACAAAATATGACTATGGAGAATGTATTGATTAAGCAACTTGTAAAGTGCTTTTATGCGCTGAAGAACGTCAAGCCCTTTATTAGCAGTGCTTGTCCTAGAAATACAAAAAAAAAGATAGAGGTCACTAGACGTGTCCAGTGCATATGTCACCTGGTCTCCATTTCTTTCTTTAATTCATGAGCAAGTTAATAACATCAGTACCTTTAAGGACCATTCAACCTTTCTCATTGACAACAACAGGCAAGATGTAATAAATAAAGCACAAAACTTGAGGTTTATAAACATTCTTTAAATTAGTCTTGCAATTAAACCAATCCCTCTTTGCTAATGATGTCAGTAATGAAATGCATGTGCCAAAACAATTAGGCCAACTTGAACTGTTACTAGAACGAGCAGCTAGGCTTGAACAAACACGTTCATCCATACCTGTGAGTTTTTTATTTTATAATAATAATATTATTATTATTATTAAATTACAAAAAATAGGAGGAGATAAAGTATAAAATATCCTTAATTCATTCTGACCTTCAGCAATATCAATCACTCATCAAAAGATATCAACACAAGTTTGCAAAGGCAGCAGAGTATGTCTTGAATGAACCTGTTTTTGGTGAACAGGAAGTGATCAACTTGTGTCAGCTCAATCAATTATATGTAACAGCAGCACGATTGTACCAGGATGTAAACTTGGAATATCATGACTATATTGCTTATCAATTAGCCTTAATATATCAATGTATTCATCAACAACCGGATTTTGCTAGCTTTAAACCAAGGATTGAAGATAGATTTGATCAATTCGTACACAGGCAAAAAAAGATGCGCTTAAATTCGGACCAGATCGAATGGTAAAAAAAAAAAAAAAAAAATACCTGTTCTAATAACTCAAATGTTCAAAAATAGGTTGAAAAGTTTCTGTTTAGATATTCTACGACACATCCAAGACATATTTTAACTAACAATAATCATCTCTCATCTCTCTTTCTCGTCTTTTGATTTTAAGAAAGTGGTTGATATTCGTATAATTTGCTTATCTATAATAATAAATGGTGTTGCATACCATTTCGAGAAGCAAGGGTGGGAAAAATTCAAGGTTTGACATATTAAGAAATTGCATTTCAATGCTTATCCTTGCGTTTCGCTCTTTCCTGCCGCCTTTGTCTCATCTCTCGCGCTGTTTTCCTTGTGGTGCTTCTGTGTCTATAAATCTTTTCTCTCTCCTCTTTTTTCTTTCTTTCTTCTTTTCTTTTACATTTGCTCATAACATTCATCATGGCTCCTCCTCAAGAACCTCTCTCAGTTGAATCTACCTTCTCTATTGCTTCTTCTTCTTCCAATAATAATAATAATAAATTCACATTGAAAGACCTCGTTCAGTCTATTCATGAAGTGCTGGGTGATGAAGGTCTTGACTCTGAACGTATTGATGCTAATAAAATCATTCAACTCATGGAACAATACAGTTCCAATGCGGAAGACTGGAGTCAATATACGCTCTTTGACCATTCCAGAGCCTACACACGCAATCTAATTGATGATGGTAACGGAAAGGTAAAGCTGACCCTTGTCGATGTCGTACATGTATATTCATCCATTTCTAGTTCAATCTGATGATTCTAGCCTGGAGTAAAGGACAAAAAAGGTAAATACATGTCATATTCTGATTCGTCCATTTAAGTTTACGATCTTCTCTTTGCTTAGTCCCATTCATGACCATTCCGGTTCCCATTGTGTGATGAAAATACTTGACGGAGAATTACAAGAAACGTTATATGACTGGCCACAATCTTCATCAGCTGATGAGGATGATGCAACACCTTTTGATATAACGGCTAATGCAGGAAATACAAACAAGGATGCGTGTCTCCATGAGCAACAACAACCTCTACATATTTCTAGGGATACTGTGTATCAGCCTAATCAGGTGACCTACGTCCATGGTAAATATTTTTGATGTTACACTTTAAAGTACATATACCTTACCATCTATAATATAGACAAGATTGGTTTACATCGTATCTCTAATCCCAATGGAGAGAGAGGGGCTGTCTCTCTTCATCTCTATACTCCACCCTATAAGATGTGCAAGACCTTTGAAGAAAAGACAGGCAGGGCCAGAAGCAGTGGTGTCTGCTCCTTTTATTCTATCGGAGGAAACCGTATCGAATGAAGCCCTTATTAGCATATATACACACACAAACCTTTATTTTTCTATCTCTTTGTTATTTCATATTAAAAGAATAAAAAAAAAAAGAAGAAAAGAAAACGAAATACCCATCCATCCTTTCTTTCCCCCTTCTGAATAACTTTTGCTATCCACTTAACTATCAGGAAGATGGCGAAATCGCTGGCTGTTTTGATTGGTCAAACTATTTACACACATTAAATTCAGACAAATGAATTTCTTTTTCCGATGAATAAAAATTTATATTTAGACAACTGAAAAAATTATTTCAATTCAGACACTTAGCACTGAATTTTAAACAACTAGAAACTGAGACTTTTGTGTGCTTTTTAGACAGCTTTTATTAGTAAATTGTCTTTTTGTTAAATATAGGATAATACATGCTTAAAGATTGATAATTAATAAATATGTTTTTTTTGTCAGTTAACAGCAGTGAAAACTGGTGGAGAGAAAAAGGAGGGAAAAGCTTATATTCTTATTAAGTAGTCTTTTGCTACTGTCATTTGGAAGCACCAAAATTAACTCATACTACGCTTTCTAATTTTCTACATTTTCAAACCAACATTAAATACTGAGAGGGTAAATGATCTACGAGTTCCAAAGCTGAGACACAAATAGATGCAATCAGTAAAACAGTCAATGATATGAAATAATTCCTTTTTTTTGCACTTGCAAAATATCAAACATTCAAAGTATTAACCATTTGTTGTTAAGCAATCAGTACAAGTTAATAAATTATCAAAGAAGACTTACCTTTCAAGGAGTATTACTGTCATCGACAGCGGGCCTATCTTCGTTTGCACTAAAGAAAGAAGTGGCATTCGCTTTAAATTTATCAGTGTTGGATTGACTGACTTTTGGGTCGAATTGTGGGAAAGCTGCACCAAAAAGGAGTGTTGCTAGACCTGACAGGCCTATTGCCATTGCAGACACGGTATCCCGTCTTTTCACTGCTTTTTTTTGCTTGGATAGAGACACAACTTGGATTCTCACAAACAAATGCGCTATTAACTGCTCTTAGCCGACTTGCTCCGTTCCTATGATCTGTTCGTACTGGATGTGATAACTTATTGAAGCAGTATATACGTGTTTGAGAGGTATTATGCTCATTTATTATACATACAGTTATATAAAGACTGTGCTTCTTCGGTTTCCAGTGGCCACCGTAACGCATGAATCCTTTTATTCGTGAGCCTACACTTAGACCGCGGTCACCGACAAACATGATGGGCCTCACACCTTTGACATCAGATGCTGCAAACTGACGTTCCGCTGAGCAAAGCCTGTCGATATATCTACGCTCGATAGTATCTAAAAAAGCAGTTCGAATATCTTCGAGCAAGCCTTTTCTAGTTAAGGAAGCCAACGATGCACTACACAGGATTCAGCTCAACCTGTCTTTGTGTGTAAGTCATGCAAGAGACAATCTACAGCGTATGAGATCTACCAAGTGCTCTGTGGTAGTAGCAATATGAACGAGAACTCCCAGCAAGCCACTGGATCTTCAACAAATTTCCAAGAACCCAGCACTGGTGACCCACGTGATAAACTAACCAGCTAGCTTACTAAACAAGTTGGACGACTTACAACTGGACTGAACCAAGCCCGCGAACAGATCGCTGGACTTATGGCCCTTCAAGCTTCAACTCAACAAAACAATAGCTCACAAGCTATTGCTAATACTGAATTCCCTTCACTTCATGGAGCAACCTCTCAAAACCTTGACGGCTTAATCTCTCAGACCCCTTGGCACAACCCCTCCAAAGTAGCTGCATTAAAGAAATCCATGTATCTCAACCTTCAAAAAAATAGAGTTCATAAGGAAGAAGCGGCTGCTCGTTTCTTCCAACTACCTTCCACGAACCAAAGATTTCAATATCTTTATATCTCCACTAAAATCCGTATTCCCGCTGGTAAACTTCACTCCTACCTACACAATATAGGCGTCAACAATGCGCGTGTACTGGATATCTATTATCCAGACCGCAGCATTGCTGCTCTTCTCATCCATGTTGACTATATTGCCGAATTCAAACAATTACTTGAAGCTAAACGAGTCCACTTCCTAACAGTTTTGGCCCCTGGAACGGTTCTACTCTCAAAGACCCACAGTATAAGGATCTTACAGAGCAAGAACGAACTTTCAAAGCATGTGAAATCCAACGACAGCGCCTTCAACGTGCTGTTCTCCATATCCGCGAACCAGTAAAGTTTGCAGTAGCATACTACTTTTATCAGCAAAAGTGGTTACCCAAATCATTCATTGGCCAAATTAACAGCTCTCGCTATGGACGATCAGAGGATATCGTGGGTAACTTCTCTGAAGACACGACAATCAATGTAGCCAACCTTAACAGCATTCAACATTAATGAACAGCATATCAGTAACCTTATTTAATGCTACTGGACTCCCAAAGCAAGCTATATTTCCTCTACTAAAGATTGCTGATAACTCGTCACCCCTTTTTATTACAGAAACTTGGCTTCTACCACCAAACAAATACCTCACCACATGGAAACAGTTTCATACTTACGGTCAGCCGATTAATTCAACTCACCAAAGAAACTGCGGCCATCTTGGTATCGCCCTTTTGATAAATCCTACTTTTAAACAGCACATTTACCATATCCAACATGAAAATCCAACACTAGCTAAGTATACTTTATCTGTAGTCATATCTGCTAAAATTTTGATACGCTGTCTTTACATCCCTCCCAATCTGGATGATAATGATCTATCTGAAATTTTGGAACTATTACCTCCTAACTATAATAACACAATAGCAACTATTATCTGTGGAGACTTTAATGCTAGAATGGGCAAGTACTCAGGCGATACGAGAAAGAATCATAAAAGACGACTCATTCACAATTGGATTCAATCTAACGAACTCATTAACTGGAATTAACGGATTGCATATGGCGTGCCTACTTCATATAGTTACTCTGGACATAGTATTGTAGACTACTTTCTGAGTACTATAGAATTGACTTCTACGACGTTAATTGTTAGAGATAATCTTTCACTAGAATCAACCCATAAGCTTGACTTTTTCTTTTCAAATACCATCATTTACCTCTAATAACATAGACCCAGTAACAGACTCTCGAAAACTTTGGAACATTAAAAAACTTAGAAAAGAGAAGACGAGGCAAACCTACCAGCAAGTTTTTAAGGAACACTTGAACCTTTTTCTACCGTCATTGTCCTCTTTTACACTTCAGAAAATTGATGCTCAAAGGTATATTGAACGTATCAACACCTCATCACTTGCCACTGTCTCTGGTAAACAAGAGACAAACTCGGACACTCTACGTTCAAAAGAGTTTTGGACTACGGAAATGATGGAAACATTCGAAACGAAAGAGCTTTACTATCGGAAATGGAGAAAAGCAAACGGTCTCAACTGTCTTAAATAGTGGTTACTTCACCAAGAAACCAAAGCGAAACTACGAAGGTTGATCATCCAGCGGAGAAAAGAAACTTGGCAGCTGTTTTGTGACAAAACGAAGAAAGGCGAGTACACAAAGGCTATAGCTAAGTTTTCGCGGATATGGAAAAATCGCCTACTTAAATCGGCATTCTCTACTATAGACGGGCCTCAAAAAGCTGCTAACCTAATGGCAGACTATCTAAAGCAGACATTATCAGGCACCAATCATCCGCGAAATGAACGTATCCCGATCCCTCACTGCTTATCTACATATTGATCATCTCAAGAGTGTTTCGTTTTAACCAATTGCCCGTTTAACTTGGATGAAAGTAAATCAGTAATCTTAAACCTCCCACGAAAAAAGACACCTGGCATCAACCACATCACAAGCGAAGTGGTTCTACCACTTTTAGATATCATATTTCCAATTCTCCTTTATCTATTCCAGTTATTCTAGCAATGGTCATATACACCTCCATTATGGCGCATTAGTCAGATAGTTCCACTCCATAAATAAGGTGATCCATCTGATCCGAGTAATTACCGACCAATCAGCTTGACCTCAGTTTTTCGTAAAATTCTGGAAAAATGTATCCAACCTGAGCTACTCAACACCTGTCCTACACTGGATGTCACCCAAGGAGGCTTCCATTAGACTAGAGGGTCACTCGATCAAGTGCTTTGTTTAACAGAACTATGTCAGTTATATCATCGTAAACATTTACATTACAACCCAGTACCAGCCTTTCTTGATATTAAATCAGCCTATGATACAGCTGAGCGTAACATCATACGGAATGAGCTCTCTTCAAGCATACCAACGCCTCTGCTAGTCCTCTTATACAATATGTATGAAGATGTTTCTGTCGAAGTGGTTCTTAGTAACCACAAATCCTCCCGTTTTCATCCAAAAACTGGCGTCCTGCAAGGATCTGTATTATCACCTTACCTACAGTATATATCAATAACTTTCCAAATTTCTTACGATCAGCACCCCTCCTCGACACAGATTTTAATGGTTCTCACATTCTCGCTCCAAAGTTAAACTGCCTATTGTATGCGGACGACGTAGTTATTATTGCTGATACTGATTCAATGCAGTCCCTCCTTTCCAAATGCGAAGAGCACAGCATTTCTTTAGGTTATCGATGGAACCCTAAAAAGTGCGTCGTTGTTGATCCCAACCCTACACGTCAAAAATATTACCTCTACAATGGTGAACTACCTAACAAAGATTACTTCCCATACCTTGGTGTTCCTATAAAGTCTGGTGGTATTATCAACAAATCAGCACTTTTACAACAAAACAATAACAAAGCACTTGGAACGATGAGACAACCTATTGCCCTTGGTGTCAGCAAAAATGGGCTTGATCGCCTCTTTTCAACACGTTTCTATGCCCAGATAGCCCGGCCACAGCTGGAGTACGGTCTAGAAATTACAACCTTCAATCTGCGAGAAATTCAATTTCTCAAAAATTGTCAAGACCCAATGCATTCGTCAAATTTTCGGCGGACGACCCTTCACCTTTACCAAGGTAATGCTACACCTAACAAATTTACCAAACATAAAGGATCGTATATCCATACTTTAAGCACAATTTCTTTTCAGAACCTCCTCCCTACCAGGCGATTCATTATTAACAAAATTGCTACCATACATACAATCACAACGTATCTCGAAATGGCCCCAACTATACAAATCACCTTTATGGACATCAATCAGCAATGAATATCTTGAAGCTATGTCTCATAATAATTTTATTAGAAAACGAAGACAATTCCTGATTGACCACCGTTCGAAGCTCCAAGAAAAACATTCTAAACTTCTGTCCCACTGCTATAATGATCTAACTGTCGACACCATTCTCCGGATACCAGTGACAAGAAGTGAACAGTCTCGCTTCGTGCGATGGCGACCTGGCTGGTTGCCTCTTGGTAAACCCCAAGCCTGCCCCTTTCATCCAATTGAATTTTCACATCAGCATAGTTTTTCTTGTTTAGATATGCACAACCGCCTTCAGATACCCAAATCTATCGACGATCCACTTTCCTATCTTTTGAATCTCTTACTACCAGCACCTCTTACCAAGAAAGCGAGGAAATCAATCGATGCCTGGCTCACTCGTTGACCCTCCATATGGTCAATATTACTCGAAATGGACTGCTTAGCTCACACTCAGTTCCCTGAAGCTTCAAACCATTTTGATGAACTCTTTGTCAAATGTCTTCGTTACATTCAGCAAAATCTTTCAGATAATTAACTATCATCCCTAATACGTGATACTTTTACATTTTCCCTTTAATTCCAAAAGGGTTTTTCACTCCTTCTCACTGCGATCTGACCCGGATAGTACAGCATGAAAATGCTATGTGCTCACTGGTCACTAAAAATTATTATCAAATAAAATTATTCTTGATCGTATTTATTTACACATAACGCAGACTTTTAACCTAAACTGAAACTATTAGAAAAATTGAACTGAACAGTTTACAGTTTCGTACAAGAGCCAAAAAATATTTATTTGCACTAAATGACCTAGTTGGCGAAACGGAGACGGAGGATGTGGTGGGTGCCCGCTCTTGGTACCAGTCCTGGTGGCCTTTTCTTAGCCCTAGCTTGCTCTAAAATTCTTAGAAAACTTATTTTTATATTGTTATGACAATAAAAGTGCGGCCCGAAGGCTTATAACCACATCCTCCGTCTCTGTTTCGCCAACCAGGTCATTTAAAAGTACGAGTGAATTTTTATTTAAACAGCGCTTTCATTGGGAAAAAAGAAATAAAAAGGAATAATTTAAGTCCAAACATATTGAGGTCCTCCACCACCTTCAGGCACGGTCCAATCAATGTTTTGTGAAGGATCCTTGATATCACACGTCTTGCAATGAATACAGTTTTGTGAGTTGATCTGAAGTCGCTTTTCTCCTGGCTTATTTTCATCATCGACGTACTCATAAACACCAGCTATACTAAGTTAGTGACACTACGAATAGCAAGGGGGGATTATTTACCAGGACAGAATCGATTTTCAGGTCCATCAAACATGGCCAAGTTTCTTTCTACAGGCTTGGCAGCATCACGAATACGCAAGTGAACAGGTTGATTCTCTGCGTGATTAGTACCAGTACGAGAGACGTTGGTCAAGAGATCAAAGGAGATGACACCATCAGGCTTGGGATATTCAATAGGCTTACATTCACTATATATTCATTAGATAGGGGATCAGAGGATGAATACATTTTTTCTTACCCAGCTGTCTTCATGCATTCCCAATCGGCCTTCTTGTGTTTAAAGGTCCAAGGGGTACGACCCTTGAGGATAAGACTGTCGAGACCAGAATAGGCAAGACCACCAAAGAGGCCAAGTGGGCTATGGAAGGAGGGGACAAGGTTACGAACCTGATAAAGTTCCTCATAGACCCATGAGTCCTTGATGCTCTCCTCATAGTTATTCAACACGATGGGACCCTCAGATTGTTGGTTGAACAAAACGTCAAATGCAGACTCTGCTGCGAGCATTGCCGATTTCATGGCAGTGTGAGTACCCTTGATCTTGGGCACGTTCAAGAAACCGGCAGTACAGCCAATCAAGGCACCGCCGGGGAATACAAGCTTAGGGATCGACTGGAACCCGCCTTCGTTGATCGCTCTAGCACCGTATGAGATACATTTACCTCCTTCGAGCGTGGACTTGATAGAGGGATGGTGTTTGAACATTTGGAAGGTTTTGTAAGGGTTCAAGTAAGGATTTTCATAATCTAAACCGATGACAAAGCCAATAGCAACCAAGTGGCGTTCAGGTTCAAAATGATACATGAAGCTACCAGCATAGGTATGCATATCTGCTGGCCACCCGACCGAGTGAGTGACGAGACCAGGTTGATGTTTCTCTGGCTGAACCTCCCAGACTTCTTTGAGGCCGATACCGTATTTTTGAGGTCCACTCTCTTTTCTGAGATCAAACTTCTTGACGAGTCCCTTGGTAAGTGAACCATGACAACCTTCAGCAAATAAGGTCACCTTGGCTTGAATTTGCATACCTCGTTCATAATTATCCTATAAAGTGGGGCGTGTTCAATAAGTGCAACCTGCGTGGGAAAAAGCTTACCTTGGGCTCAAAATTTTTATCCAGGCCAACGTCATTTAATGCAACGCCTCTCACGCTTCCATCCTCGTTATAGAGGACATCACTAGCAGCGAATCCAGGATAGATTTCGACGCCTAATTCCTCTGCTTGTTCGCCCAACCATTTGACAAAATTGCTGAGTGAAACGATATAATTGCCCTTGTTGTTCATTTGAGGAGGGTGAGGTAAGGGTATCGACAGGGTCTTGGTTAAGAAACGCATACTATCTTTTGTCACGGGTGTGTTGAGAGGCGCACCCTTTTCTTTCCAATCAGGAATTAATTCGTTCAATGCTCTTGGTTCAAGAACAGCACCAGAGAGAGTGTGAGCACCGACTTCGCCTGCCTTTTCGACGACCATGACACGACACTCTTTGCCTTGCTCATTAGCTAATTGCTTCAAACGAATAGCGGCCGAAAGACCAGCAGGCCCACCACCAATGATGACCACATCTGTTTCGTCCACAAAGGGTTCCATTCGACGTGGGTCGTCTTCTGGTAAACTATTGCGGTCAAATGGAAGCCAGATGGATTGAGATCTTGTATGAGATAGATAACGTGCAGCTGTGAGTCGAACAGCAGTCGAAGGTCGAACTACTTTGATGACTTGATTTGCAGCAATACGTGGTAATGTTGAACGTATACGCTGTGCTGTATTTCTAAGCATTTAAAAGAGTGGGGGGTTAAGAGAAAAAAAAGATTTCAAAAAAAGATTGATTTCACACGTCTTTATGATTGATTCAAAAAAAAAAGTCATCATCAATTTTCACATGCAGCTCTTCTTTATTAAAATACAAAAATCAATTTTTTAAGGGGGGGGGGTATTTATCTTCTTCTTCCTCTTAATCTTGTTGACCATAACCAGGAGTTTCAGCATAAGCCATTCCAGCTTTAATAAAGGCAGCAAAGCCAGTATAGACAGCCTCAGAAACTAATTGATGAATTTCATATTGACGATCGATTTGAATGGCTTTATTGACACCTGTGGCAGCTAAATCCCAGGTACGTTTACGTATTTGATGTTTTTCATCTATGCTTTGAATACTATCAACAGCATAATTGACAACACCGGATACAGCGTCTAAATGATATTAATATAAATATATAAATAAATATAAATAAAACTTACCAGGGATTGGGCTCTTCTTTAAAGCAACAGCTCCCAAGACAGCAGCATTGATGATCAAATTAGATAATTGCTTTCGAATAGGCTTATCTTCATCTTCTTGTTCTTCTTGCTCTTCAATCATATCTGAGTTTAAATCCAACTGATGCATCTGCTGAATCTCTCTTATTTTCTTTTCTAATGCCAACTTGGCATTAGGATCAGACTCCACTAAAATGAAAGTTAATCAAAATAAATACTAAAAATAGTCATGACCATACAAGGTAATGCCGACATGATTTTATCCAAGCCCATCATGTAAAGGTCCATGGCCATCGGTTGACTGTTATTATTATTCATGTCGGTTGCAATATTTAAGAGGGTGATACCATGTTCAACTTGCTTTTTATCAATAGTTGTCACCGGTATCTTGACTTCGGACGAAACTGTGCTCGAGAATGAAGCTCGTTTCCAGATCATGCTTGAAAAACTATACTTCTTTCTATCCATCGGTGGTTGTTGTTGAACGACATTTTCATAAGGTGGAGGTGGAATACCAATCGAATAACGAGGGCTTGTGTTATTATAATACATTTGTTGTTGCTGTTGTTGTTCTTCTTCTTCTTTTGAACTTAACCAGTGATTAATCATGGTTAGTTTATCCTTTTGAGATAACATTCGATTTACAAGTGTTGACATTGTTAAAGAAAAGAAAGAAATAAAGAAAAAAGAACAAGAAGGAGGGGAATAAATAGTTTACATACACGTGAAGATATTGTAAAGTGTTTCAGCATGTGAAGGGGAGACAAGTATTGCCCTTTCATATGTGTAATACACAAGTCACAACTTTATTTTTTTCCTTCTCTTTTTCTCTATTTTTTTTTTTTCTATCTTTGTTATTAAATGCGTATCTTACGGAATCCATTATTAGTCATTGACTTTGACAAGACTGTGACTATTAAAGATACGATTGCACTCTTGGCTCAATTTGGCATTGATCATAATAAAAAGAGTCAACCATGGTCTTACTACACCCAAGCTTATTTACATGATTATAATCAACATTGCCCCAACCAACCCAACCACGACTCGGTCAGCCAGCTGCTACACCATCTTAACAGTTACAAACACGTTGAACTTGCTTCATTGGCACGTGTCAGTCAAGGCAAAGTGTTTCAAGGTTTAACAAGAGATATGCTTTACGAACAAGGTAAACGACATCAACATCTACTCCAGCCTGATCTTGTCTCTGTTCTCTCTCAAATCCCTAAACAGTTCATCCGTGTTGTCTCTGTCAACTGGTCCAAGGATTGGATCCTCGGCTTCTTACATGAATTAGATTTATCACGTCATCAAATCTATTCAAATGATCTTGATTTTCAAGGTCTTCATTCGACAGGTGATATCATTCCTTCCATTCTGACCACAGGTGATAAACAAGAGGTCATCCGTACCTTTCAATCTTCTGTTGTCTATATCGGTGACTCTTTGGGTGATTTAGAGCCTCTTGTGAACGCAGATGTAGGCATTATCCTAGGTCGTGACCCTTCTTTATGGCAGGCTGTCAACCAATTTAACCTTAATTTACATCGTGTGGACCACTGGTTACAAATAAAGAAAATATTGCAATCCATGGTTTATTATAATTAAACTTAATGACGACGAGAAGAGGCAATGACAGCGGTAAGTTCGTCAATCTTCTTCTTGGCACGAACAAAGGTACCGAGCTATAAAACTTTTTAGTTTGCTTTCTTTTATATCTGTATTCAACTTACTCTAGCCTTGCAGAGCTTCTTGGCACGCTTATCCTTGGAGTTCTTGATCAATTCCATAAGACGACGTTCGTAAGGTGCAAAACCAGAAACTTCACGAACAACAGACTTTACAAAGATAGTACGCTTGGAAGCAGCCTATATATATGTGTGTCGAATGAGTTTACATTGAATCAAGTAAAAAGTTGAATGAGACACATGCATATATATATCTATATATCCATCCATCCATCCATCCATTTAAAACTTACACCAATCTTGTTAGAAGGCTTGGCTTTGAGGGTACGACGAGTAGTGATGTGACCCTTGTTGATACCGGCAGCGATTCCTGAAGCAGCCATTGCGATGTGGATTGTAAAAAGGGGAGGTAGGATCAATGTCTTTCAAGACCTATTCTCCCTTTCCTCCCCCCCCTCCTCCTCCACTCTCCCACTCTCATCTCTCCTTTTCAAAGTCCGTCGCCGGAACAAAAAATTCATGCATATAAATGAATAGGCTGGGTAAAGAAACCTTGTAGGCTCATATTTGTACAAGGTTTAATAAATCGCCTTTTATAAGCATATAACACGATAAAGCATCTCTAAAGAAAACGCATGTGAAGAAAATGGACTGCTTAGATTATAAATATTCATATGTGTGGATGTGTTACAGCCATTACAATCTTTTGCAAAACATTAACATTGATCAATTATCTTTTAGTGCGTTGTTTATTATTTATGACAACCTCTGAGTTCTTGGTTAGATTCTTGATTGTGAACATGTTATTCTTTCAATTATCATAGAAGAAAGGCTTTTTATTTAAGCATATTTTGCAGCACTGAGGGTGCTACATATGCATTTTAGAACGCTTTTTGTCAAAAAGCACAATGCTTTATTTTACTTATAGCAAAAAAAATAAAAATAAATAAACTAAACTACTCCTGATCGTCGTCATCATTCTCTTCCTCGACATCATCGTCTTCAGACAGTTCATCCTTCATGTCTCCCATACCCTCACCTCCTCGTCCACATCCTCCCATAATATCTTGGTTGGCCAGCCATTGTTGCTGTTCGTATTTGAAGAAGAGGCAAGAAATCATCCATGCTTTTCCTTCTAGTACCCTTGGTAACCAGCCTCTTGGCTGTCAAGCTCATATCTTACAAAACAGTATCAGTGATACATGCTCAAGTAAGACCAAATCCTTCTTTACTTACCAAAAGACCTAAAAGACCATTGGCTAATGCTTCAGGAAGATTATCAAGAGTCGAGGGAAAGGAAACACTCTTTAGGTTTCTTGTGATGTATGTCTTTTTGCGACTCAAAGACAAAGAGCACAAGTGCAACTCGAATACCATCACAATCACATAAGGAACATGAATCTCTTGACAATTAATAAAGGGGTTCTTGCGGATTATTGAATTTAGTAAAGCCTTTGAGGCAAAAACAGCCTTCCTCTTATCTTTATAGAACTTTGGCTCGGAAATAAATTTGGCAAATTTGTCATATCCATTATCGGAAAGTCGTTTGTTCGAGCGAGCAGCAACAAGACGCAAGTCTATTTTCATATTCTAAATAAAAGGTTAGTATATGTTGTATAAAAAGTTATGTTCACAACCAAACCTTTAAATGACTGTCTATTAGTTCCAAATCTCTTTCTTCGAGCTCAGGCTTGTTAGCGTCTGAGGCGGTGTTTTCTCTCAAGCCATTATCTAAGAGAGTTATAGATGAGCCAAATCTAGCATCAGATACATCTAAGACGTGATTTCTGGATAACCTTTGGACATACGCGTTAGTTAAACATCACACTTTTCCTTCTTTTTCTGTTTACATCTTGCAATAGAATTGCTTATATTTATTTAGCTTCTTATGACTAAAAGAATAAAGGAAACGCTACATACACCAAAAAATATAGTAGAAGCTAGAATGCTACAATCTATGATATAGCCCAACAAAACTTTTTATCGTCTTGGTTTGTTTCTTTTCAAGAAGAAAGAGATAAAAAAGAGATGTGGTTATTGCTGTATTTTAATTTGATGTTGTCAGTTCGATCAACAAAGAACCAAGATCAATCACGTGTACTTTACATTAATGGATATTCCACTGGACAGCCTTAGCCTAGGTAGAAACTTTGGTAGTGCTAAGTTGTAAAATGAAACCACAGTTAACGGTCCTGAGGAAGCGCTCGTAACATTAGCCACTTTGTCGTGAATTTTTTGTGCATGTAATGTTTCCCAAGAATAAAATAGAGCATTGACAGACTTGAACCGAAAGCATATATCAGCGCGAGTAATCGTATAGTTTGATACCCACTTTGCATTTTTATTTTGCTTTTGTCTATTCTGGAAAGTATCAAATATAAGATACATACAATGTGAGTTAAGCAAACAGGACTGCTACTCTTTATACCACTTTAAACAGGAGAGGAAAGGTAAACAGAAACTAGCAAATGACTTGCCCTGAGCCACATAATTTATTTGCATATTTGATTGTATGTGTTTACACTATTTTTATTGAATTTACAAACAAACAAAAAGTATTTAAAAATAGAAACATGAAAGATATACATAGTAAAAAGAATGGAGTAGAAAAAAGAAAGTCTATATAAATAAATATATACAAAAATATACATACACATATAATAAAAAAAAGGGGTTCTATACAGAAATGGCTTGAAGTTTGCTTAAATGTTTCTTACAAGAGAGATAATGTCGCTTCATATCATGCTTCCTTGCAAATGCTCTCTTACATATCTTGCAACAGAATGGTTTAGGTCTATTTGGGTTATGGATCTGAGTATGTTCGCGCATGTTATTTGCCCTGTTACTGGTGTGGTCGCAATAGGGACATTTATGGATCTTGCCTCGTTTTGTTGTCGCCACTGTCTTTCGTTTAGGCTTTTTAATGTCAGACGATGCAGGTTGTGGCTGTGTATGTGGCGCGGAGGGTAACACAGCAGGTGGAAAGAGTTCCAAATCATCCATATGAACATTGCCAAAGAGCAGATCAGAGATCTCGTCAAAGCCATCAGTGGTCGCCACTGGCGCCTCCTCGTCTGGAACTGCAGTAAGGTAAGGTGAGGCCGTGAAATCGTTCAATTCAGTCGCCGTCAGGATCACGTCGTCTGTCGTCTTGTTCGGTCGTGGCGAGAGAGTGGATGGATGGAGAGGTAAGAATTGAGGACCCAATCGTGGGCTGCTTAATGGTGAAGTTGATCGAAGTAAGGTCGGCCGAAGGGTGGGTGAAAGATAATTGAGTGCCTGAGGATCGTGTAGCAGGGGACTGCCAAGAAATTGAGACGAGCAGGGACTGCTGCCTGCCAAGAAATTGTTGGGTGAACTTGCGCCACTGAAACATAATGGCGATTGTGGGCTTCCGATCTGTAATGGGCTGTGAATTGGGTTGGAATAGATCGAGCCTGAAGGGGATCGAACGGCAAGGGCGTCGAACCAAGATGTCAAATCGTCCGTTGCGATCAAGGGTGAACGAAGGTTAGAAAGACTGTTATATGATGCAAAATCGGGAGCATTGATCGAGGATGTATAGGAAGTGGAAAGAGCACTAGATAAAAAGGCTATTGTATTTATGTAAGTCTTTGACATCAATAAAAAAAATTGTAATCATACCTTCATAGTTGGAATCATAGGCTGGCATATCTAAGTAGGATTGTGATTTGGGTATATCAATAGGTGTGGCTGATGATGTGTATTCGGACTCGAGCATAGTGGGATCAGGTTCAGTTGATAAAGTAACTTGAAGTGAAATTGGAGGATCCGTCAAGTCTTGATCTAGGTTTAACTCAAAGTCGTTTTCAAAATAAGCATCCTGAATTGAAGTGTAGTCAGATGATAAATTGAGATGAGCCATCGATATAAGAAAAGAGGTATGTACAAAAAGCAAGGGCCTCTGAGGAAAGAAAGAAAAAAAGAGAAAGAAAGAAAAAGTAGAAGAAATAGGTAGGAAAAAAGGAAAAGGGTATTCTTTTCACACCCACAAATGCACCGCCTCTTATATACTGATTGTCCAAGTCTCAAAATGGGAAATAGTTCTATTCTGTAACGTGCCGTGTATAGTTGTTTCACCACTTGCCATTTTTGGACATAATGACCCGAGCAGAACTACTCACATCAACAGGAATAGTTATTAAATAGATTAAACAGAAAACAAGAGAAAAGTATATAAATGGATCTTGAACAATAGACTAATGGATTGATAATGAATGACTAAATATTTAAGCATATCACAATAACGTGGCCATGAGGGATATGAGTACAGGATCACACATACACAGCTGCTTTGTCCACACAAGGCGGAAATAGATTAATCCGCGACGCTTTTTATTTCAATGGATGATATCACTTTGGGCACCACGTTAAATTTGTTTGATACACAAACGTAAAAACTACCATTCTTATTGGAAAATAATTAAAGTGCAGTTGGTTTATTGCTAAGCAATAGAAAAGAAAGTAAAATACTGAGAATTTACAAGTTGATCATACGCACGTATACTGTAGGTTGTATTCTCTATCAATTTCTTTATGTTCTGTTACATACATACTCCATCTGTCTAAATCATTTTTGTCACTGTGCACGTGCCAAGCTTGCTCGCGTGGAAAGATGGTTTCCTCAAGTTGAAGTACAGCCAACTTTATTTTTTTAAGGAAAAGATCTCATATATCGTCCAGTTTATGTTGAGGGCATAAAAAAATAATTACAGTGTCAACATAGATCTTTAACGACGCTGACTTTGATGCACTTCTTTTTCAAGTTCCGTTTAGAAAACAAAGAAAAAAATGGGAGCGTTCCTTAAAAAGAAGCTTCTATCTGTTGAACCAAGATTTGAAAGCAAGCAAAGCAAAGGAAGTGAGCAGGCAAAAAGGACTCATGTCATGACTAGGAAGAGGAGGACAACGGAGGAGGGAGGGGAGAAACGTGGCAAGTGTCTGTGTTCCCTGTGTGTGCGTATATTATAACCAGTGACTTCATCTCTTGTTCATTGTCGCTTAGCACAATAATAATAAAAAGAAATACATCTCTGTTCACCAGAGTTCTCGCTACCGTCAACTGTCTTCTTCTTGGGAGATCAGAAAGCCAATCATCAGTCTGAACAATGTCCTTTCTTCTTATGGATAGAGAGACAAGGTTAAGCTTTTTTGTTGTTGTTGTTGTTGTTGTTGTTGTCATTGTTTTCCTTTCCATGTGCGTGCGTGTGTGCGTGTGTCTATGTGTGTCTATGTAACAGTTTATCGGTATCTTTTCATCTTATCTGACATGACTAGACTAATAGATGGAAGCCTTGATCCATTCATCGATTTTAATCTATCATTACATTCAGTAACCAAGGGTGATAAACTGTATCTCACAAGTCGTCAAGGCCTGTGTGCCTTCCGTCATAAAGTGCTAGCATCGTGTCAATTGTCACGTTAGACTGCCTTGTTTGTTATGATTGACAGCTGCTGATGGTACCTCTGATAGCGCTAAATGAAAATGCACCAGGAACCAATAGGCAATTTCTCTCAGTACTTTCCAAAAGTATGAACGCCGAAGTAACTGTCTATAAATAGAAATACTAAAAGGGGTGAAAATAGATGGAGGAGAGGAGGAAAAAGTATGCCCATATACACACACAGAAAGATAAAATAAATGACAGGGTCTTAAGGGTTAAACTTTGCCACGCTACATCATTCAACTCACGCCTTTAGAATACGGCTTTCAAGTAACGTTGTGGTCATCAATTGAGAAAGAGATAGGAAAGCATAAAGCCGTACACTCATTCTTTGGTTGTTTGTTAAGACACTTTCCCATATTCGCCATTAAAAGAAAAATAACCCTTTTCTATCAAGCAAAAATGGAACAGGGTCATCTGCTTGTGACATCATAAAGATCGTTCAGCAATGTTTTGTACCCCCTTTTAGGTGACTAGAATTGAATTCCAGACAATTTTCGTTGCAGGCTCTATTAGCTCGTGCATCTCTCAAGGGAGAACAAGCAGAAATGGACCTTACACCAATAAAGGTACCAATAGATTTAGACCGTCATAAGGGAATGATTATATGCTTAGCAATACTGAAAGATTATCGATGACTATGAACAGATCCGATATCAAGGTAATCTCAAAGTAAATTTGAAAGTAGAGACTAGTTCAATTATAGTAGCTTACGATAGGCATAGAGTCCTTGGCTTAGAGGCTGTATTATTCAGATGACAATAAAGAAGAAAGCTAGGGCGAGCAGTAAAGCTCAAAAGCATTTAATCACGACAGCTTTTCAAAAAAAAGGCGAATTATGGGGCGTCGTGTCTTCTGAATATGATGCTGTGCTTCACAGGACTATAGATTTACTGGTGCGTTTTTTTTTAGTTATGCTCATGTTCACTATGCTTCCAGGAAGAAAAATCAAGGATGTGTATGCTTCAAATATGCATATAGAAATAGGATAGGTATCTGCAACAATCTGAGAACGCTCAGGCGCGCTCAAAACATTCATATCAAGTTCCCATCTTAGCCTGATCATTTATTGTATATATGCTTGTATTATTTTCTATATGGGTTCAAGCATCGCAAGTCAACAATTGGGAAATGCATCTTCATTGCTTACTTCACGACGTAAATTTGATTGAGCTTACAAATGGGAAGACGATGACATGAACTGATGAGTCAGTCGTAACTGTCTTGATGAGACTACATTCCATGGCAGCATTGAACGGAGCATAACAGAGGACACTATGTCCAAAAGGAAAACATGAACAATTACGGTCTTTGATACAATTCCTGCAACTGGTTTAGTAATTAGACCATCATAGCTGGTCTACTCGTGCTGAATTTATTGAATATGCTTGGTTAAATGTAACAAACAAAGGCTACTCTAACAATAATGGCCTGAGAACAAAAAGACATGTGAAAGGGCACTTTTAGTTTTACTACAATTTATAAAGAAAATCTCTTCTTTTATGCAGATATTGTTGCTAAAAGCGAACGTTCATCTTTGAACCTGGTTCGAACACTAATCCCATAGGTCTATTTTTGCATTACCATTGAGAGAGGATCCGAAAGTAAGGGAATTGTTGATTGTTGTGGAAGTGATACATTGCGGTTTTTTTTTTTGCCTTTTCGTAGAGAAAATACTTAGCAATTTGGTATCAGCTCTTTACTGTTTCCTTATTTGAAAGGTATTCTCAATAGATTCTATTCGTTCCTTTGGTTGGTCTGAAGCAAGACGTTTGATGAGCATTTTTGGAAAGGTTTTCTGAGTGTTGCACTTGGAGTACCTGTGGTTAGTCATATGATGACTTTTAGAAATTGATTGTGCCTTGGTGTGACCTATTATTCCAAACGCCAATGAGTTATTAAACTATGGTCATGGCCCCTTTTGTTATTAGAGGTACAGTGAGAGCGATAAATTTTGTCACTTTACCAAAAATTATTGTCCCTTTGAGTCTAGAGATTTTGCCCTTTTGAAGAAATAGAAAGGTCACAATAAGCTAAATCAAATTGACCTAAATAATGGCTCTTGTTTTTTTTTTTTGAAGGTACTTTTTTTTTAACAATATGGACAGGAAAATGTTTGTAACGTGCAAAGAATAAATATTTTTGACCCGATGGAGGATGTTCTGCGGATTGATGACTGATGTGTGTCCGAGGGTTTGCTTATAGAATTTATAAGCATTGAATAGAATATGATAAAAGAGAAACGATTTGCGAACAAAGTATGGAAATAGCACGCCAGCTATAAAAATATATAAATCCCAAAAAAAAGTATGTATTAATCCTTTATGAGATGAATAAAAAAGTCTCTTCATTAAACTGGTTGGCGCTTAGGCCAGATTGCTACAGTTTGGCCACAATTTTGTCTCTTTCTGCAAACTGGTTTTTGGTTTTTTCCCCTCGTTGTTTTTGATTACACGTATTCTCGCCGCCTCCATCTGTACAAGATGAGAGGACAGTTGACTTCCGGGATAAGTCGCATTTTTTATACAGGACTCAATTCTTTGTCAATACAGTGACCCCAGTAGCTTTCAGGGCGTCGAATCCAACTCAAGCAATCATCAACAGTAACTGTTTGGCACACCTGTACAATATGGGAGGCGTAAGAATGGAGTTTTCACTCGAAAGTAGCTCACTTGATGTTGCTTTTGGACTGTTGTGTCTCTGGTACATAAAATATAAGTAAAACTTAGTACTTTGAGACGTTTTAGATATCTTTATTATAATAGAATAGAATGTGCATATTTATATTAATTGACAATCTATCAAATAAAGACAAGTGAAGTTGATCATTTACATATAAAGGGGATATCACACATTCTATATGATCAATCATTGCTCTAAGGATTATTTATGCGGTGACATCTGGCCAGATTACCAAGCATCTTTAACCAACGCTCTCCAACTGAGTTCAAGAAAAAGAGGAATAAGATGGTATAAATAATTGTTTGCATCCACTATTATTTATGGCATCAACTATAAAGGCAGTATGATAGTTCTTACAATTATCCATGGCGATATAAAACCTGTTTATTAAGTACATCTATGGCACCTTGATCTGATTTAACAGTATGGTAGGATGTTGTGCCTCTTTCTCTTTTTTTGATTTAAATTGAGGTTATGGAACCACTTTTGGGCTTTTGTCATTCTTTTCCTAAGGGTCCCCCTTTTTTTTCTTTTCGCGATTTTCTTTCCTCAACCCTCACTTTGTGTTTGCGTTTGGGCAAAATACAAAAATGCGATCAGTACGATCATTTTTCTGCTAATCCTGAAATCTTAAAAACCCACATTCGTGATCACCACGTAGCCACTGTGTACTATGGAGAAAGTATGGTATTTTGTTTTTGGAGAGAGGGTTTCCACATTCTAACATCATTATTTTTTGTAAGTTTGACACTCATCACTAGGAACGAAAAAGGCTTCGCTTGCCCAATATGCCTTAAAAATAACAAAACAACACGATCATTCACTACCCATCTCAAAAATCACGACTTAGATGTGTCCTTGTGAAGAAGAGAAAACTCGATAGATTGGATTCTGCTGATGAACACTGTGTGGACAAAGAAGAGACAGATGAAGACACAGATCAGCATCTGGCTGGCGAAGTAGTAGATGATGAAACGACATGCGAAAATAGCTTCACGCAGCTTCCACCGTCGTCATTATTATTGGCGGTACAGCCAACAACAAAGCTACCTCATCTCACACATCGCGATGTGATCTTGACAACTACGGACTCTCACGCTGCCGATAAAGCGACCCAAGAGGATAAGATGACGCTGGCCAAGTTGGGCCGATGAGTCCCCGTTGTATACAACCACGACAATATGCAATACGGGATGCTGACATCTTCATCAATTGCTCCCATATTATTATCAAAAAACCAACCGAAAGGTACATGGTTGTGATATGTCTTGAATATATGAAGAAGTAATAAGGGAAGTGTGTGTCGATGAGTCTCTATATAACCTTTTTATTGTATATTAAGACGAGGGAGAGCTCATTATTACAAACAGCGTCATTTTATATGAAAAGATGACAAAAAAGCTTTCTAGAATATCTTGAACAAGAAAAAAACACAAAGTCAAAAAGGAAAATGAAGCCCAAATCAGGGCCCTTCCATTTCATAAACCATTCAAATCTTGTTTGTAAATGAGCAGCCGAGTTCCTAGTTTCGGGTTCAGATTAAGGATGTAGTCAATAGGATTTAAGCAGTAGCAAATGATTGAGAATATATGGCATTCATACCTATAGTAGGTTTTATCTGACATTTTTAATAATGTCCAAAAGTATTAAGCCTCGCCTCATTCGTAATAGTGAATACCATAAAAGTTTATTCTCTATCATGGTATGTATAACACCTGTTTGTTATTATTAATGAATATTTCGTCGATATTCCTGTTGTGGTTTTATCTTGTTGATCCGTTAGGTCATTTCACTTTATGATGAAGAGTTAAAAGCAATTTTCTCCTATTTGACCATACTTCAATCCTTTGTGCTCAGCCAAATACATACACTAGAAACAAGTTACTATGACGACATTTAAAATAACTTGCAAGGGGGCTCAGGTACCTGCATGTGTTCATTCGAGTGTCATAAGCATATGAATAGATGATATTTTCTAATGCTTAGCAAACAGCCAATTGTATAACAAATTAGGCTATGAGCAGCCATTTTTAATTAATTATATTATTACGAAGGCTGATGAAAGCGTTCAGTAAATGATGTCAATAACATAAGAAGCCCAAATTACATTTTGGTGCCTTTTGTACTTTGTTTCTACTCTCAAATTATCGCATGTTTGAAAACACCGCCCAGTTTTTGAATAATCTTGGACACTTGTGTGAGGTTAAATTGCTCAAAAAAATGAGAGAATAAATTCGCCACTTTTAAGATAATTTGACCAGATATTAAAATGGTTACAAAATTCCTTTATTCAAGCATTTAGGGAATACATCGATCGAGTGCTGGGCGAAATTTGTATGTGTTCAACAGGAACATCCTCGCTACCTTCAATTACTCTTGAAAAAAGTATTTCTGTATTTGTCAATTCATCTCCTCTGACTCGGTCCTTCAACACTTTCCAAAACGCCTCGATAGTATTGAGTTCAGGCGAGTAAAGAGGAACGTATAATGATATATATCCTCTCTCTAAGATGATGTGGTCAACAGGATTAGAAGATGTTATCCATAGGTAGAGCTATTTTCCATCAATGTTCTTTTAAGAAACAAAAGATCCGAGTTTATTTATTACAATTATACGCTTGACATCCAGTTTACTGTCATAGAGATGGTAAGTTAATTCCAAGAGAACACCAACATTAGAGATAGTTACGCCTTATTCATATCCGTAAGAAATCACAAATTAGTAAAAAAGGTACACATATTTTTAACTCGACACATATGTACAGATAAGGCGATGAGCAATTTATTAAGTGGAGTGGTTATGAAAAAGAATAATACAAGGGGTTCAAAAAAGTGAGCTGTTGATAGCCAGTTCATTATAAGTAGCTATGTAACTCACATCGAGCTTTATCTCGGGATTGATTCTCAAGCTGTCAGTAAGCAAAGTAGGCATCAAGTCAGGGAACTGTCTGTGGGAACATAGGCTCTTTGGTTAACAATGTGAGATTGCCTCAGGTTAGCGATGGCCGTAACTGTTTGCTGTAGCATGGTTCGCAAATTCCACAATTCAATGCAAAGGAATTCCACTGGTAGCTCACAAGAAGCATAATTGTCAGGGATAACCACACTATTTAGCAAGTTCGGTACGTAAAGATCAGGGGAAGGCATCTCAAAGCCCCAGAACCGCAACTTGTTTTTCTTTGCATGTAAGAAGATACGAACAGTGGTGAATGTATCAAATGAAGCAAATTTGTAAGTGTAGTAATTTCATTGAGCATTACAATTAATCCATATCCAGCTTTAACATGATCCTTTAAAAATCTGCTTTCATCGTCAAGTTTGAACGGACCAGTCACCTTCAAGAGCACCAACTCGATACGAACACCATCAATGAGAGTCAAAATGCAGCCATCATATTTGCAATGCTCATTGCTGCGAATGTTTCTTCGGGAAAGTTCCTTGTCAACAGATCTTAAACGATATTCATCACAATGAAGCTTCAGCTCGTCAACAGTGACAATAGTAGTACCCAGTAAATGCCAAATGACATAGTGGAAGCAGTTGACTTCTTCATCAATGACACAAACGCCAGTAAAAACTGACTTCATGAGGAGTTCAAGGACAGGGATCACTCTCGAATACTTGAGGAGAAGTCTTACATGCACCAGAAGTTAGACTAACTCTACGGGAGCTACCTCTATCCATTACCTGTGACGCTGCTGACAAGAATTTTCAACGTGTGGCGTCATGCTAAATATGGATTTATAAAACTATCGACCTGTTTTGTTTATTTTCAAGAAGAAGAGATAAAAAAAGAATTTTTATTTTTTTATTCTACTTTTATGTTGTCAGCCCTATCAACAACGATGCAAAAACACGTGTAGTTATGATGACATCGTATTTTATATCAAAGAGAGTGAGCTGGATAGCCTTAGGTTAGGCAGAGACTTTGATAGTGTGAAGCTGTAAAGTGACAACTTAGGTAGCGCCTCAAGGAAGCGCCCGTAGCATTAGTCTATTTTCTGGTGCATGTGGTGCTGGCCATTTGCGCCAAGGGTACCAGCCAGGCCAATTACATTAATCGTGTCTCTTTTGCAGATCTGTTTTGCAAAGGATATATGTCATTAAAAAGCAAGCTAGTGCATCAAAATAATTAGGAGATATGTACATTTACAATTTTTTGCTTACTAAAGCTTTGTTTGGAGCCTCTTCGTTTAGGAAAGATCTATTTCAAAACTTTGTTAAACGCGCTGAGCCGTCCTGGAAAATAGTATACTTACAGATTCTTGGACAATCTCTATAAAATGTTACAGTTGACGAAAAGAGGACAGAGGATGTGGTATAAACTCTTCGAGTTGCACTTTTAGTTGAAATTATATAAAATAAACAAAAAACAATAAACTAACTTTTTTAACCCTTTTCCAAGCTAAGCATTCTATATATACATAGATGAAAAGAATGGGCAAGTTAAATATACATAAAAAATCTTCCATCCTACCTGGGCTGGGTGACCACATCCTCTGTCCTCTTTTTGTCAACTTAAGCATTGCTTGAGGTGCCCAACTCAATTCCAGTTGACTGCAGTCAAACTTCGGATGTGATATGACTTTCAAGACAAAAAGAATAAATGGAATCTGTCATCTTCTTGCTGTCAGCCTGCTGGTGAAGCGGTTTGTAGTAGAGTCGCTCGAATGTGTTGGCAGACAGGCTCTAATTGGCATGCTTCTTTATCTTATCTGGCTCGTTGCCTACTTCGGCGGCCTTCGAGCTGCTTGCTGGGCGTGTTGAATGTGAGTCATATACTTTTGTATCTATCCCTGCAGCTTTCATGTGCTTCTTGACAATGGTCGCTACTGAAATTGGGTTGAGTGGCAAAAGTTTGCTGGGCTCTATCAAGTATGCCAGGAATAGTGAATAGTTCTCGGAGAGCTCGTGGCAAAGGTGTTCAGCCTTGGTTATAAAAAGCTATGCCGCTCTTACTAGGCACATAGATTCAAGATCTAACCATCCAAGCCTTGCAGTCTTGATTTAAGCTTTTTTGGTTGTCGAACGTACAGTGTCATGCCGAGCACGGTTTAATTTCTGGAGCTACTGTTATTTTCGGAAGTAAATTCTACGTCTCTACATTGTAAGATGCCTATGCCGGAACATGGATGGAACATTGTTGCAATGCAAAGTAGCAGGATCACCTTGTTTTGCAGTTGAGTGAGAGATAGTGGGTCATTATCTTGAAATTGGCGAATCAGGTATTGTAGCAATATATCGAGATCCCAAGTGGATGTTTCTTACTGAGAGAGTATTTTGACTTCAGTCTGTGATATAAATTATATGAGAGATATATGTCATGATTCACAGTAGGAATTAATCCCTTAAACTTCAACTACAACCACAACGTACATTCATTTACCCCTTACATTCTTGACTTTTGTATAAATATACACCTAATTTTATTTAGTAAGCTTCAGTCCACCATCGCAGTGTTCTTATGTGTTTAGACCTATCTATTCCCTCCTCTCATTCTGTCGATCCCTTCCTGTGTAGATCAGCCTTAAGTGCCCCCTACCCTCTTCATTCCCCCATCTATTTTCACCCCTTTTAGTATTTCTATTTATAGACAGTTACTTCGGCGTTCATACTTTTGGAAAGTACTGAGAGAAATTGCCTATTGGTTCCTGGTGCATTTTCATTTAGCGCTATCAGAGGTACCATCAGCAGCTGTCAATCATAACAAACAAGGCAGTCTAACGTGACAATTGACACGATGCTAGCACTTTATGACGGAAGGCACACAGGCCTTGACGACTTGTGAGATACAGTTTATCACCCTTGGTTACTGAATGTAATGATAGATTAAAATCGATGAATGGATCAAGGCTTCCATCTATTAGTCTAGTCATGTCAGATAAGATGAAAAGATACCGATAAACTGTTACATAGACACACATAGACACACGCACACACGCACGCACATGGAAAGGAAAACAATGACAACAACAACAACAACAACAAAAAAGCTTAACCTTGTCTCTCTATCCATAAGAAGAAAGGACATTGTTCAGACTGATGATTGGCTTTCTGATCTCCCAAGAAGAAGACAGTTGACGGTAGCGAGAACTCTGGTGAACAGAGATGTATTTCTTTTTATTATTATTGTGCTAAGCGACAATGAACAAGAGATGAAGTCACTGGTTATAATATACGCACACACAGGGAACACAGACACTTGCCACGTTTCTCCCCTCCCTCCCCCGTTGTCCTCCTCTTCCTAGTCATGACATGAGTCCTTTTTGCCTGCTCACTTCCTTTGCTTTGCTTGCTTTCAAATCTTGGTTCAACAGATAGAAGCTTCTTTTTAAGGAACGCTCCCATTTTTTTCTTTGTTTATTTTCTAAACGGAACTTGAAAAGAGGTATATTCTCTGCTGTTGAATTTTTTTTTCTGTGAACCAAATACTTGGCAACAAAGAACCCATTTGTTTGTTTTCATTCGTGAGGGGTGTGAATTTGAATGTGGGGTTGGTGTTTGTTACATCTTTACTATTTCTGTTCTCATCTATCACAATCTATTTCCTATTCCCCTCCTTTTTTTTGTTTTCTCAAATTGAGAATTGCATAGATTTAGGATATCTGCTTGTTCATACATTATATACTGACATGATATCTGATCAGCAATCCATAACGTGAAATAGCTGTGTTACCTGATGTATTTTTAATCCACTTTCAAGCAAACTACACATTCAGTTCAACTTAAGTATTTACTTGGACTTTTTCAAACGCAAATAGTCTCCTACCATTTGATTTTAGTTAATGTCATGGACGTCTTTTTTTTTTATCAAGGAGACGATCATTTTACTGCAGAAAAAAAAAATCCAAGCTATAATAAAGCTGTGCGGAATTTTTCAAGTGTTTTCAACTTTTTTCCCATCAACATAATTTTATTTGTTTATTTTAGTCCATCTTTCTCTCTTTCCTTTTTTTTCTTCTTCTTTTTCTTTTTTCTTTTTTCTCTTTTTTAAATAGAAATAATGGGCAATTTACCGAGCAAAGGAGGAGAATGGATTGAATCAACAGCTGCTTTACCAAAAAGAATGAGATCAAATAGCAAACAATTCAATGGGGATCCATCATTAATTCCTTCAAAACTATTACCGAGCAACTCAAAAAGATATTCAAAAACTTCAGTTGTTATTCCAGTGCGACATCAAATAGTTACTCTTGATAATGTCACGCCTCTTGTTTCATTACCACATGCAGCTACCATTCATCCGCTCAGTCCAAGAAGATCAACTGGTTATTTTAAACACAGGGGAAGTCACGATTCTCAAAGTATTTCATCGATTACCTCTGAAGAAGTTGAACCTAATACACCAACATTTTTATTCGGTCATGATGAACTATCGAGTTCTTTACCTAAAGACTCGGTATTTGATCACGATGTTTGGGTTTATGAATATGGTGCCGAGAAAGAAAGAGACAGGTACATAGAGCAGTAACACAGTAGATCAAATTTTAACCTTTTACGTTCATTACACATTGTTAGACAAACAAGACAGGTAAAATAGAGAAGAGAAAAAAAAATTAAATTTAGCTTTGTACTCAATTCCCACAAAAGCATTATGTCCTCAAGCAAGTTCTTCAAGGAAACATTCACGTCACATTGGATAAACCAACGAGGATACTCGATAGTGCTTGCGGTGTAGGTAATGTGTAGATTGTAATCATATGCATTAGTAGAAACTCATTTCATGACTATCAAGGTTTATGGTCACTTGAGATGGCTCATGATTTTCCAAATTGTCAAGTCATAGGTATCGACATCCTTCCTCCCTCTGAACACGAGGGATGGAGTCTTGCTAGAACGGGTGCTTGGTCTGCTGGTCAGACAAGAAATGTTTGTTTTCAGAAGCAGGATATTCTGCAATCTACTCTTTCATTTGATGATGGCTCATTTGATTTTATTTATCAAAGGGATGTTGCTACGGTTTTACCTTTTAATATATGGCCCAAGTTATTATTGGAATTTTTTAGGATAACAAAGCCAGGTGGAAAGATCGAACTGGTAGAATATGGTAATTTTTTTTTATAACTCATGTCACATATTCTCCCCCCCCGCTGTTCTCACAACATATGCATATGATAGATCTACACTTCAAAAATCCAGGGCCGGTACTGAACCTAGTTAATGAATGGTACAGTGCAGCAGCAGCCACCATTGGTGTTCGCCAAGATTATACAAATTATTTATCAGAGTACTTGAAACGCGCTGGCTACATCAATATCACCGAAAAGACCATTGATATCCCCATTGGTGAATGGCCAACGAATGATTGTAAGTCCGCGATGGTCGTTTCATTACGAAACTGACTCTTTTTTTTTTGTAGTGCAAAGGCAGTATGGTTTTCTGTACAAGGAACAGATGAAGGCACTCTTCAAATCCATGAAACGTTGGTGGTGTACCGAAATCAAAGTATCTCCTCAAGAGTATGATCAAGTCTGCATAGACGCGTTGAAGGAATTTGAAGAGTATCACAGTATGGCTCGGTGGAAGATATTTACTGCCGAGAAACCGAAAAGCGCATGATAATCGTGCACTGGTGTACCATTCGTGTGTGTATATATATATTGATATTTATATATAGCTTTTGTTTAATCTACCCCCTTTCCTATCCTTTGATTATTATTTATATTCTCACCTTTTGTGTGTATGTGTAGTAATACCCCTTTCCATTCCCTTGAGTATATTATGTAATTACATAAATATTTGCCATATGCCTTTACATAATTGTTTATATATGTTAATAAATATACATTAGAGGAGACAACATGTGCATCTTTTTTTATTCTAAAACTTGAACACTTGATCCGTCAATTTACTCACTGTTCTAGGTGGTTCATATCCTAAATCCGTTGTAGCCTATATAAGGGTGAATACATGTATAATTCATTTTTAATCCATTTACGTTTGTTACTGCCTTCACCATCGGTGGTGGTCCACAAACAAGAATTTTGACATCATTCGAGGGCTTTGGTAATCTTTGCTCTAGTATATCCTTTGTAATAAATCCAACTCCTTGGTTCCAATTCTCGGGAGGTTCATTCAAAACATGATACACATTAAAACGGTCCGGGTGTTGCTCCACTAATCCCTGTAGCTCTTCCTCTAACAGGATGTCTGATTTAGTGACATTACCAAAGATGAGCGATATTTTGGTTTTGTCTGCTGGATTGCGTAAAATGGCTTTTATGATCTGTATGTGTGCATTGGATTAATCATCGTCTTTATTGTTCGCTGTATTTTATACCTGAAGCATTGGTGTAATTCCAGTACCGCCTATTGTTCATATTTTTTAAAACTCATTGTCACAAGCAAGCACAATATCCATTACCTGCAACCATTCCAATTTCTTTAACCATATTTGGAGAATAAATAAATGCGCCTTTAGGACCTCGAACTCCAATCCTATCACCCACTTTCATTTTGGAGATATGTCGTGTCAATGTTCCATTAGGATAATTCTACATGAGTGAGTAAATGCAGACCGAATGGTTGTGATGGCTGTACCTTTATAAGCAATTCAAAATAACCTTTTTCTTCATCACTGGTGATAGGCGTATAACTTCGAGAGACTTCCTTTCCATTTATATTTGCCGTTAATACAATATGTTGGCCAATAGGTAATCCGAGGACATCATTCTGCCGAGGTAGAGAAAATCGATATCTAGTGGTTTTGCGGTAAAAAAAAAAAAAAAAGGATGGATAAGAAAGAAGCCTTTTTCTCGGTGAATCATTTATCTTACATGCTGGTATTGTGACTAGTAGGTGTAATTGCTTGTAGCTTGAACTCTTTGGTCGTGTGTTGGTCTAAAACTCGAGTGGGTCCTATATAGCCTTTTGCTTTATTTAATATTATATATTCTTTAATTGTAAAACTACCTACGTTTCCTAAAATAGTAAAACCAAGTACCAAGACTACCTACGACTGTTATAGCCGCAACACTTGCAAATATGGCTGGGTCTTGGAGTATCTTGACCATCTTTCGTACAGACACTGGCGCACGAAAGAGGGTAGGTGGGTTATAATACTGAGACATGATCAAGACAGTAAAAAAAAAAGAAAGGGGA
This sequence comes from Rhizopus microsporus ATCC 52813, assembly GCF_002708625.1. Taxonomy (NCBI): domain Eukaryota; kingdom Fungi; phylum Mucoromycota; class Mucoromycetes; order Mucorales; family Rhizopodaceae; genus Rhizopus; species Rhizopus microsporus. The sequence goes on along the minus strand of NW_019671921.1, from coordinate 623,579 downwards.
AAATTGAAAAACATCAGACGGTCTTCCCCAATTTTAATTTGCGTAGATTGAAATTTAGCTTTATAAAGCAAAAGCTTATGTAACTAGAAGATTAATGAATAAAAAATAATGTACTGTTCATTTTATACTTACCGAGGTGTTAAGGAATGCACTGCCGTTATAGACAGCGCATTAAATCCAGGGAACAACGTTGGTCTTTTGAAGGAGAGAGGACTTTCATTGTCGTGTTTTGATTTGTAAACAAAGATACCATATACATTCAATGCACTGTTCACATCGTGATTCCAAACCGTACCACAAGATTCACACTTGAGGACAGAGTGTACTCTTCGCTTTGACCCAGCAATGGAGGTATTATTTAATTGATTGGCTTTGCACTTGTTGCAGATTTGGCTCGTTAAATACCCGTCAACCGAAACAAATTCAGACTGTTTGCATTTTCGTTTGATTTCTTCGGTAATACGTCTAGTAGTTGCAGCTCGTTTTCCTTTCATACTTGAACTAAAAGAGCCATTTCCGAACGCAATGATCCGCTTCTGTTGAAAGGAAGAAGGGAGATCATCAGGAGGTAAAGGTACATGTTTGATTTTGTTTGGGCTTTGGTTTTTAGCACCAACTGTGCTTGATTTGTCATATTACTTGCTTCTATCAAAGAGACTTTTAACAATTTCTTGAGCTTCCTTTTGCTTTTTGATATAAAGCTTGAACTTTTGATATCTGTTCCATACATAGCGTTATTAAAATACATACCATGTAAGAGATCGACATACCATTTATCTTGGCAGTAGTAGTTATGGATTCTTTGATAGTTTTGTAGACGTGTAGAGTCAGCTAGTAGAAATGAGATCAAAGTTTGCAGTTTTTAAAGTAGGTAATTCGCTAATATACTTAAATTCGTCTAAATGGCACTCTTGGTATTCTTTTCGTCTTCTTGTAGCAAGACTGTAACCACATAAATGATAGTATTCTTCCAAGTTTGTAGTTCGGATACATGCATGTCCTGTAGAGTCAACTGCAGTAAAGATGGTTGATATACCAGGATCTACATCCCAGATTTCTGCATCGTCAGCTATATCAGCAAAATCCTTGGGTGTCTTTGGTTCTCTTCTAGGTTCAGCTTGGATAGCGACAGTTTCTTAAACATGAAGGATACAGCATAACCATCAGCAGTGTTCACATTTCTACAATGACAACATTTGTTTAGCACGAAAGAAAAAGCCATGTAAGCATACATACGCAAACTTTTTTGGTCGTGAGGCCAAACTGTCAAGTACCTTGTAGCTTATTTTTGAAAAATCACTATAACATACCTTAGGGCTAGCTGGGGAATAGTTGGTCTTACTTTTTGGTCCAAAGAAGAAGAAAAGAAAAAGAAGACAAGCTCAGACTATTTAAACAAAGTCTCTAACAACTTTTTCAGCTGCATGTTATCATAAGTGTTACCACGTTTATCTTCTCTTCTCTCAAAAAGACAGGATTCACTGCATTTTTAATAATAAAGAAAGGATTGATAATCAACTAAAGTGTAGTTGTTATTGGTTTTAAATTGTACGTGAATGATTTCTGCTATTAGTAGTATTCTAAATTTTATTTAATTAAACATTTGTTCAATGTATAACTCATAATCATATCCTTCCGCATTGTCTTCGCTATTTGGCATAGTCCTTTTTAAGTAGTCAATCATCTTCATTGGAATCTGGCTCATCTTTAAATCAAGTTCTGTCACATATGGCTTATCACCAGCCATGGTTCTAAATGACTCTCGTATCTGATCCGGTGTTGACTTATCTTCTGTAACCGAGACCATAAATCGAATGAACTGTTCAAAGGTAGCAAAATCATTGTCATTGGTAATAGTATAGAATATGTTTTCTAGCTTATCATTGTCATAGACAATACCTAAACTAGATAACGCGTATTTGAACTCTGAGACAGACAGTGTGTTGGTATTATCCTTATCAAAGTATCTGAACGTCTGTTCAAATTCTTCAAGTTGAACAGGTGTCAGGTTAGTCATGTTGCGAGAGATGATCTATAATAGTTGAGTTATTTTTTTATTTGATAATGATTTCTTCTTCTGTGTCTGTACCTGATTCTGGATAAATGCGCTCTTCTTTTGTACAGCTTCTTTTACCAAGTCTAAGCCGAACCGTAAATCTTCGAATGAATATACTGTATAATCATTTTCTTCTGTATTGGCTTCAATGCACTCTTGATCAAGCATTTCAATGATATCTAATGACTCTTGAAGGGGTTCAAATAGATTTGTTAGATTTTGTACTATCCTGAGCTGTGACTGTAAGCTTCCTTCGAGATTAACTAGTTTAGCAGAGATAGTATCTAACTGTTCTTGAAAGTCATTGGCAGCTTCTGCAAATGCTTTTCGAAGGCCCTCTTTAATCCTATTTATGGACAATCGTTACAATATGGCCTTGTATATAATCATAAGGATGGCTTACTGTCGAATAGTGCTATTTATTCTACGATGGTATCTAGCTTCATTTTGCAATAGTCGACTCCAACAATCATCCAAGTCCTTCAAGGTGAGACCATTAGGTGGATAGTAAGGCCTTAGGTTATATGTTTTGGCCTTGGTTTGAATATTTCCCAAAAGCGCGTCTATATCTCTCTTCTCGGCTAACCAAGCTCTCTTTTGTGTGCTTTTATAAATAGCAAAATTGGTACTCTTTTCCTTCGCATCAGTATAACTATCTGTCAGTTCAGTAGATTCCCATTCTTCTTGCATCAAGTCAACTGCCTCCATTAGCTTTTTGAATAAATGTTAAAAGACATTTCTGATAATATGTATATATATATACTTACTGCGATCACACGTTCTTCATAATGATGCTTCATTTCCCAAACAGAGGCCAATACGTCAGCAAATTTAGCAACTCTTCTGCCAGCAGTTTCAAATTCATCTACAAAAAAAAGGGGGGCAATCAGTACATGCACCCATCATAGCATGACTTATGTGTTACCTAGAGCAGAAAATGCGTGAAAGTATTCGGCTACATAAGTCATGACTGATCTCTCATCTGGCTTAGATATATCACACAAGTCTTCAACATCCAATAATTTCTATGATACCGTGAGTATATCTAAGAGGAAGAAATAGTTAAAGATGTAAACTTACAGGAATATTGAAATTCTTTTCAGCAATTTCAAAGGCGAGTGCTGTATTTCCGTGCCTGTCCGTCTATAATCAAAAGGTAAGATTCTGCCTATATATCCTTCATAAGAAAAATAACCTTATCTAAAGCATCCCAGTCGATAAGTTCAGGATGGTGATGATGGATCAAGGCACACCTGTTAGATAGACAAGTTAGTATATATATATGTAGATTTGAATAAAAAAATCTTACAGCGCTAAACCATCCGTCCAGCTATAAGTAAAGTCTTGTACATCAACCTCTTCATAAGATGCGGTCTTGCGCTGACACCAGAGTAGCAAACCTTCTTTGGCATTTTTTCCGTCTTGGCTATACACAAATAAATAAATAATCTACGGCTTTATTCATATACTTACTTGATATCAGCAATCGTAAATCGCAAGATAATGGTCCAGAGCATACCCAATACCAATTTTAGGTTTTTATTGACAATATCTTCTGCGCCGATGTTTGTTAGTGCGACACCCCTTGATTTTATGAAATCAAGCGCTTTATTGACATTTTCCATTTTTTGAAAAATCATGGTCGGGTGTTGATTGTAAGGCCTTAGTGATTCCCCACCAATAATTTCCTATAAATATTATACTGTTGGTAAAAAAAGAACACTTTTTTTTTTATCATCCTATTACGAGTAACTGGATCAATCGAACACCATTTGCTAAGTCTTCATTCAAATGAACAATGTTTGGGATATTTTTTACATCAAGCTTATTATTGACCCTGATGTAAATGATTAGATTTTGAGAGGGGCATAAAAAAATAGATAATGAAATACCATTTGGTAAAGGCTATAATGATTTCATGAGTCTCCAATGTTTTTATGACGGTTATTTTACTTACTCTTTTTCTGAATGAGTTCCCAAGCATTCACCATTTTCTTTTTCTCTATAAACTTAAGTAAGTAAAGGTTATAATGGGATACAAGAATGATGTCAACCTTCAAATGGCTTTTTTAAAGGCAGTTGAGCAGTGGATGTTAAGTAACTAGTCATGTTTATAAAAAAAAAAGAAGAAAGAATAATGAAAAAAGGGGATATTTTTCTGCAGACTATTATTATTATTGTGGCTGTATGTAAAATAAATCATGCTGTCTGTCTGTGATGTGCTTATGTGTGTGTGCTTTACATTTTTCCCTTATTTAGACACTAAAGAAACATTCACCTTGTACAGTTTATCAACTTCAAATTCAGACAGCAGAAAGGCTATTTTTTTTTTATTAGAGTAGCATACATAATCATGTTGATCTATACAGAATATGTCTCTTGACAGTGTTGATTTCATGATTTGAGAATATTCTACAGCCTAAAGAGAAATACTATAGCGATTATACATTTTATTCTCTATTCTTTTATTCATCACTTCTCTTCTATTCTCTCGTTTAACTTGGCAGTGACTATAGTGGGTGATAAACATACAGTTGTCCTCATTCAATTTTCTTTTATCAAACCGATGTAGTCAATGTTTATTAAAGAGAAGGTGTTTCACAGTCGAATTTTCTAATATTAATGCGAATCCTATAATGGTTCAATAGGAACATAAGCATTGTGTCTTTTTTTGATACTCCGCGTAGCATGACGAAATCCCTGTGTCATTCTTAAGGGTTTGTTCTGAGCCTTTTTAAACACGCTTATTTATTTTCTTTGTTTATTTATTTCTTTCACACACACATACAAATACACATCATGTCTACTTTTAAAACAACTACTACTACTACTACTACTAGCACTACTGCTATCCCAAAGAGCCCATCCAAGGTGTCTAAATTCTTACTTGATCCCTGGTCTACTGCCAAAGTCGTTGTTCCATCTGCTGCTATTCAGCTCATACTTCATAAAACAGTCATCAGCAAGACTACTTTACGTGAACTAACACTTGGTTTAACCTTGCTCAATGCTATCTGGTTTGCTACTACTCTTAACTTGAGTTATCTCGAGACCCCGCTTCTCGCCAATGTACCAAGTCTAGATGAATGGCAGAAATTGGACGTGGGCCGTCACAGATTCAGCTGGATTAATAAAATCGAGGTAATACACATACAAAAAAGCGGTGAATAGGATCTAATCTAGATATTAGGCTGCTGTCAGTTTGATCAGTCTTGACATGTTTTTGAACTGGAACGGTCGAATCATCAAGCACAACGGGTTCGTTGACAACGCACTCAAGGCAGCTGTCATTGCTCCAGTAGCCATCACTGTCATTCAGTCTGTCTACTTCTTGCCACGATTAAATAAGCGTGCGGCCCAGGTCAGTCGCGCCGAGGTTACCACAAAGGAACTCTGGGACCGTGACCCTTTCTTCTTGAAGGGCCATCGTGGTTACATTGCCTTGGATACCATCAAAGTGTCTGCTTTGGCTGTGGCTGGTCTTCGTTTTGGTTTGATGCTGAAAAACTAATGATATCAGGGTGACTTCAAGTGTAATAATGTACCAATAAATCAACTAGTGGATTTTTTTATTTTATTTTATTTTATAAATGCAAAAGTATGCAATACAGGATATATAGTATTGAAGCACAGCTTGAATACTATACATATAAACAGGAGGACATGTACAGTTTTATATAAAAGATGAGTGATAGCTATTCAAAGGCGGAGGCGGAGTGTAATATTCAACCGAATGGGACATGTCTTCGTCAAGAGGCGATTGGGTAGGATAAAAAAAGGGGGCTTGAAGCATGAGATGATGTATTGGTGTCGTATTTGCTCGCAGTTTGGATGACTCTGTGTATTGCATCATAAAAGGTTCGGGTGTAGCTGATGGGGACAGAGTGTATTCCCTTCCGATATCATCAAGGCCAGGTAAATCGACGGTATTAATCAGTTTAGTGGATAACTCAGGTGCTAACACCATTAGATCGAGCAAAGCATACTTGAACGATTCATAGTTTCCTTGTAAGGTATGAATAGGCACCATACTCGCTTGTTGCATCTCTGTAAAGTCACCACAGGGCACCCAATCCTGGTCTTGTTGATATCGCAGCATGGCAAACGAAAGAGGTAGACTACTAAGGTGAATGTCGAGTTGTCCAATAGCGTGTAAGTGGATGTACTGTATTTGGTCAAAGAGGATTTCGATCTTGAACTGATGCTGTCCTGCCTTTACTTTCCAGACGAACATGCAATCTGAAGGAACAGCATAGCAACACAAGTCCCAGTCCTGGTGCTGTTCAGAGCTAAATCTTGTCCATGTGCCTATGCGGAGTATATTAGGTGCTAGTGGAATCACAGGCGGAATATGTTTTGAGCCAAGACTTGATGCTAAAAACGGACAGTGAATATGGGAAGATAAGCCGTGTGATTGAAACGTACCTTGCTGACTACTACTAGTTAAGCCTTCGGACAAAGCTCTACTGTACTGTTCTTGTTCACTCGTTAACTGAAGCGATGCCTTGGGTTTCTCAGGTTTGGAAATCGAACGAGGTCGTTTTTGAATTGAATCAGACTCATTAGGTTGTTCAAATGCTTCCGGTGTCATCATGGAGCGAAATGTCGGTTGATAACGAGGTGCTGTAGGTTCCCTTTTATGTTCTTCTGTAAAGCGAGCTCTCATCTTTTTTTCTTTTGCTCTACGGTTTTGAAACCAAATCTGCACTGTTCTTTCAGTGACAGAAAGCTCTTTAGCTAACCGGCTGCGAGTAGTAGAATCGGGTAGTGAGTTTTCCTTGAAAGAAGCTTCAAGTGCTGACACTTGAGAAGATGATAAATGTGTACGTTTTCTTGTTGATGCCTCCATTTCGTGGACCAGCACGAATAATAATAATAAAAAAAAAAAAAAATGAAAATGAAAAGAAAAGAAAAAAAGGGCAGACGTGAAAAGCAAAGAGACAAGAGAAACGGATTACGTTATGACCGTGTAACGATAACCAGACCAATTATACCAAAAGTGGATGTTACACGCTATATTAGAATTCTGGACTTGCAAATAAAAAAGCAAAGCGACCTGGAATATTCCATTTTTCCAGGTCTAATTGGGTATGTTTGATTTTCATTGGTACCTGTGATCATCGATATAGTCGCCGCGATAATAATCCATATCCATTTACAGTTGTTTATGTTGGAAAATATAGATTTCTTGAGGCTATATCCAATTTTGGAATATGTCTGTGCGAAACTATAGAAACTCAGGTAGTTACTATGATCATCGAGGATAACACGCCTTTGAGGATCAACAATGACAGAGGTTGATCAAGAACAAAGAAAATAACCCCGCAGGACATAGACTAAAAATTTAGCATAAATGCATGGAATTACTTACGCAGGTTGATTTCTTTCCTTGCTTATAAGCAGGGGATTGGTATGTTTTTTTTTTTCAATTGGTTTAATTGTACTTCCATTGTACAGTTAAGAAGAACAATTTTATTTGATAATAATTTTATGTGACCAATGAGCACATAGCATTTTCATGCTGTACTGCCCGGGTCAGATCGAAGTGAGAAGGAGTGAAAAACCCTTTTGGAATTAGAGAGAAAATGTAAAAGTATCACGTATTAGGGATGGTAGTTAACTATCTGAAAGTTTTTGCTGAATGTAACGAAGACGTTTGACAAAGAGTTCACCAAAATGGTTTGAAGCTTCAGGGAACTGAGCGTGAGCTAAGCAGTCCATTTCAAGTAATATTGCACATATGGAAGGCCAACGAATGAGCCAAGCATCGATTGCTTTTCTCGCTTTCTTGGTAAGGAGTGTTGGTGGTAAGAGGTTCAAAAGATAGAAAAGTGGATCGTCAATAGATTTGGGTATCTGAAGGCAGTTGTGCATATCTAAACAAGAAAAACTATGTTGACGTGAAAAAAAGTTCATTTGGATGAAAGGGGCAGACTTGGGGTTTACCAAGAGGCAACCAGCCAAGTCGCCATCGCACACAACGAGTATAACAGTTTACTGTCGTGATATCCACACAAATAAATAACCTGATCCCCCATCGATAATTCTTCCAACAAACGTATATTGGTTGTCCATCGAAAAAATACAAGCGTTTCTTCATTACGTGTAGACTTGTGCTTTTTCTTGTTGCCGTTGTATCATTGTTATCTTCAAATTCTCGTAAACCACCAAGCAAATATAAACCAACTTTTGTTCTGTTTCCTTGAATGAATTGCGCTCTTTTCAGCACAAACTCATTTACCGTCTTCCATCCAAAACATGCTGTATTGTCGATTGATTGACAAGTTTCAATCCAACGTGTTTTGCGGTTTTTCGTCTATTAGGGAAGCATGAATACGCCCTGATATGTTTGTTGAACTGTTCTCCTCCTTTTTTGTCTCGTATTTCTGTTCCAAATCGTCGATATGGAATAAAACAATAAGTTTTGCTGTAACGCTCTATGCTTCTTTGAAATTGATTAACAATCGCAGCCTTGTCATCTAGTCACTTCTTCACCAAATGTATTCACCAACTATTTTATAGAACCCAAGCTAAACGTAATATAGAACTTCAATGAGAGTGTCTCTCGATGGATCAAAAGATTCAAGTTTGAGAAGCTCATTCGTTTTTTTTTATCTTTAAAACTGAGATCTTTGGGCAGGTCAATTACAGCTTTCGTGAGGAATGCCTGTAATGACTGTTGATATGTGTTTGTTTATTTGCGACAGAGGTTGTAATGGTGTTTTCTGATCCATTTTGGTAATATCTAACAGTAATATAAAAAAATGACGTAAAAAATGTAAGAGTGAAAAACGCGCAATTTGACGGGTTTTGCACTTGTACCATATGTGAGATAAGCAACTCAATTCGCACAGTAACAACATATATCTGTCGTAGTTCATCTATAAATACTTTATGCTATCCTAAAAGGCGGCTATGCCATCAAAGTGAACTCTTATCGTAAAACAAAAGAGGGTTTCCTTAGCAAGGTTGTCATAATTTTTGAATTTTGGACGAAAAAGGGTCTCAGAAGTCTAGAATCTGGAGCAACTATTGGCATGGAGCTTGAATTCGTAATTAAGGGAAGAACTGGAAGGGGAAAAAAAAATTCATGACCAGTAGCGCCTATTCAATTGACGAGTTCTTTTACTAATAATAAAAACATAAAAGAGTAGCATGTTTACATAATAGCCCGCACGCTAGATATTTGTGATACAGAGAGTGTTGGATGTATGAATATTACAACAGTTCTAATTTTGGTCAAATTTAATTTCTCAGACCGCACATTATTGTACCCTCTCTCTTCCATTGTGTGCTATATTAAGCAAGTGATCTAGATTGAACCAGTCACTGCGCTATAAATTGACAGGTTTCCCTTTTTTTTTTCCCTTTTTCTTTTTTTATATTTATATACAAAAAACAAAAAGGACACAAAAGGATGGCAAAAGGAAAAGCAGTTAGGATTAAATCAGAAGAAGATGAGTGTCAATTAATGCCAGGTAAAGAGTATATTGAACTATTTGACATTGTCTTACCCTCTTTGTTTAGACATGATCCCATTGGTATCACCTCCTTCTGCAACTCATCTTAGTAGGAGGACATCGACAGATGATCCGTCCTCAATTACTATAGAAATGCAACAGGAAGATCCCTACTTTTATGATAAAAACACACGGCCGCCACATGAATCATGGTCTTCTGCCAAAACAATTGAAAATCCATTTGGCGATGATATTAGCAAGCAAAACACGCTTGTATCATCCAACATGGATGAAAAGCAAGAGATCAGTAATTCCACAACCGTGACAGGTGATGAAGACAGCGATAGAGAGTTTGACTGGAACGATGACCCTGATCAAGCCAAGCCTAAGCGTCGAAAGACAGCAAAGGAACGTTTCCAGGCTGCGATGCGAAATCCTTGTTGCTGGCACTATCTGTCTCCTTTACTCAAACGTATCATCATTGCTATCTTTGGTTCTTGTATGTTCATTATCGTCGCTATCGTGATTTATTTTACGTTACCAAAGCCAACTGATGCCGAACAACAAAACCCACTGTTTAAGAATGTACGAAGTAACGTTCAGTGCTGGATGTATTGGGCTGCATTCATGTGGCATATCTTTTGGGTAACCACATTCACTCTTGATTCTGTTCCTTCTATTGTCTCTCTTTGGATAAAGACCTTCAGAGGCAGACGCTCTGAGAGAGCTAAATCATACATGGAGGTAGGGGAAAAGGAACAATTGTCTATACATATTACTAACCTGTTTTTATAGTATTACATGAGCCTTAAGCGTTATCTTTGTCTCGTCTTGCTTGCTGCTTGGAATATTGGCTCATGGGTATTTTTAATTAACGTGCCATTTCCTGTAAGTTCTTTGTTTATTTTTAATATTATTGTTTATATTGATCGCTTTTTATTCTCAGTCAATTAAGCTTCACCCTTATTCAGATGCTATCACCAAGGCATTTGGATGTCTGTTGGCCGCCTCTGCTCTATTCCTTGGACAAAAGACAGTAATTCAAGTCATTGGTAAAGCAAAAAAGATACGTGGCAATTAAAATATGGAGCTAACGATTGTTTTTAGCTGTCAGATTTCATCGAACTGCTTTTGAAGACAGATTAATAGAGAACAAAAAGAGTTTGAAAAGTAAATTAATATCAATTATTGATTGATATCTTAAACTAACGAAATCTATCTTTTATAGTTCTGGATACACTCAGTAAGGCAGAAAAAAAGAATCGTCCTGTTTCCGGTCCTGGTCGGGTCAACCGTGGTAACAAGTTAAGACACCGTCGCTCTCCACAATGGGATTCTGATCAGGGGTCGAGAAGACCGGTGACTCTATCAGACGCTCCTGTTCCACAGCAACCCTCTTCCTTCGATATCTTTAAAAAGTCCATTTCCAATATTGTCTTGGCTGAAAAGCCTACAAGTGATGTCTCTGGTCGTTTGGAAAAGAACAAGATGGACATCAATTCGGATGACTATGCGAAAAAGGTGGCAAAGAAATTATTCTACTCTTTGGCTTACCCCAATGGTCACTTACCAGGACATGACGAAGACACCAAACTGAAATTAGAAATTCACCACTTTATTCCCTACTTTAAGGATCACGACGAAGCTAAAGAGGCATTTAAAGTATTCGATAAGGATGGTAACGGTAACTTGACAAGACGTGAATTCCGTGATACGGTTGTACAAATCTATAGAGAGCGAAAAGGATTGGCCCAGGCGATCCGTGATACTAGTCAAGCATTAGGCAAGATTGATGCTACTTTGCTTGTGATCAGTTGTCTTATCACACTCTTTGTCTCGCTTTCCATTTTCCGTGTTGACTTTTGGGCTTCGCTTATTCCATTTGGTACTCTTTTGGCTGCCTGTACATTCATCTTTGATACCTCTGCCAAGGCACTCTGTCAAGGCATCATCTTCCAATTTGTCACTCATCCTTATGACGCAGGTGATTTAGTCATGATCGACAATGCCTATATGACGGTAGAGAACATTGGTATCTTGGGAACTGTCTTTGTTAGTGGCGATGGCTGTAAGCTGTATGCACCCACCACCTTGCTCTTGACCAAGATCATCACCAATGTACGACGTTCTGGTAACATGGGCGAAACCCTGACGTTCAATATCGACTTTAGAACAGATAATGATACCATTCACCTCTTGCGCGAGAGGCTGTCCGAATGGGTCCAATCTCAAAGTCGCGACTTTGCTCCTGGTTTTGACTTGCGTGTGTCTCAAATTATTGATATGAACCAAATCATCCTTACCGCTTGGTTACCTCACAAGGGCAACTGGGTTGAACTAGGCAAACGCTTCCAAAGAAAGACTCGTTTCATGCTGGCCTTGAAATCGATCTTGACTGAACTAGACATCAAGTATGAACTGCCTGCTCAAAGAATTACATCAACGAACCAGAACCCATTTGACATAAGTCAGCCTCCAAAGCCTCAGAACTTTAGTGAGCAGGAATCTCACAGATCGAATTAGATTACACCATAGTTTGTGTATACACATCCCCTCCTTTTTCTGTCACATATCATCATCTCTCATAATAAAAATACGTAATTGCTTTGAATTAATTTACCTAGGAATCTAGACCCGCGCTTCATGTGGGTAAATGACGAAGAATAGACTAAAAAAGGCAATTTGTCAATATTGGCAACAGTGGTCTTTTGTTTACATAATATGGTTGATAGTTTGATTAAAAGGATCACATGAAGTAACTGAGCGTCTTGGTCTTTAATAAAGGCGTGTTATATAAACTCACAATGATTTCAGAGAATAAAAGAGCATGATATACATTTTAAAGCCTACTTTACTTTTGTGATATGAAAAAACTACAGTCTGTATAGATTAGTTGCCAGTAGCAGTTCTTTTTATTCAGTAGCCATCATGTAGGATCTACATATTCCCTGCATGTAACTTATTAAAACCAAAGAGACAAACTCTAATGAGAGAAGAAGGGTATAATCTAGGCACCTTACGGATGGTTACACAGCCTTCTACCTAACTTTCATCGTGACTGTGACTATTTATTCTAGGAGAGCAACCTTAATGATTCCGCCCTTGCTCTTATTTCACAATGGCCTTCGGTAGAACCTCAAACGTTGAATCTTCACCAGGCAAGGCACCATTACGTGGTAGTTTTCCTCTAGATCACGAAGGTAAATTAGCAAGTTGTTCATTAAAATAAGCTCTAATAATTCCCCTTTCATTAGGCGAATGTAAGTCATACATAAAAGAGTATATAAAATGCTTAAAAGAGAATGCCAACAATAATGGACTATGCCGTCAATTCTCCAGAGCATATCTTCAGTGTAGAATGGACAAGTAAAAGAGTATTATTATATATAATATGCTGGATACTTATATATGTTCCATAGAGGGCTGATGGATAAAGATGACATGAATAACCTCGGCTTTGCAGACCTGAACCATGGGGCCACTGAGAAGAAATAAATATGGACTTTGTATATATATATCACATTTATTTATGTTCTACATAATACTCTACATCAGTACGTAGTGTTCTTCACCACGTAGTCCATGTATAAAGCATATCCAGATCCAATAGGCTAACAAATAAAAAATATAAAAAACAGTTACATTAATACCCCCTATCACACCAAACATTTTTACCTGTCCAATCATGGCCAGAATCCAATCCAGTAAAAGATTATTCGTAGGACTGACGCCTATATATAAATTCATATCAAAATTTCAAAAAAAAAAACAGAGTTTTACCTCTGACGGTACAGCGAAGAAGCTCACTGATAAAATCTGTAACAATCATATATTCGCCTGAACGCAGGCCTTTCATCAACGATTGAGCACATTCAGTACCCGTCTGGGGTGTGTTTGCTCCTTCAATGATCTTTGTCACCTCAGGTTTTGTCAGATTCTATATGGTATATTAGTATCCCTTTCAATCTGTCTTTCTGTGCATTACTTCAGTATCAAATCCAGGAGACAAGATACCACCTGGGAAGAAGATGTGTACACCGATATTATATCGCTTCAATTCATTACGGAGGGTATCAGCTAAACCACGAACAGCGTATTTAGTAGGTGAATAAGTAGACCATCCAGCAAAACTAAGCATGCCCAACATGGATGAAACAAATACGATCTTGCCATTCTTTATGTTGGAATCTCTCATACGTTGAGCAGCTTGCTATTCACCAAGGTTAATTATACTTTATGTATTTTATCAATTGTCCTACGTGAGCAACATAAGCTTGACCAAGATAATTCAATTTGGTGAGCTTTTCAAATTCATCCATAGAATAATCCAAAAAGAACTTGGGATAAGATGCACCTTTGAAATGATGAGATATTTTTCTCTTTTTTAGGTGTTTATCATTCTACCTGCACAGGCGCATACAAATTCTGGATTTCTGCCAAGTTTAATATTAGCTTCTTCAAAAGCATGAGCAACTTCCTTTGGATTGGTGACATCAGCACTAATATAGATGACTTGTTGATTGCTATTAATACAATAAGACTATACACATAATATTGTTAGTTCCACGCTTTTTTTTTTATATAACTGTAATTACCTTGATTTCATGGGTTGCCAATTCTAATTCTTTTGCTCTCCTTGCTACTATGCAAACATCAGCTCCTGCTTTAGCAAGTTCAATAGCCAGAGCCTTTCCAAGTCCTGTGCTTCCACCAGTAATAAAACAAGCCTTTCCTCCCGGTTTAAAAGGAACCCGAGTGAGTTTCTTGTAGAAAAAGTCACCAATAGCAATTGCAACTGCTGCTGCAGCTAATGCAATAAGCACAGATGCCCAACTAGGAATGCTCATTATTCGAAAGTAAAAAAAACAGAGAAACAACGGAGGTTGAATGCATATCATCTATTCTCCCTTCTTTTTCCTTTTTTTTTTTTTTTACACCTGGCCTCACACATGGTGCAAAGTTTAAATGTTTCTGGCATTGTGAATGCCTTTAAGTTATTGTGGAACCCTAGTCTTGCTATGCCACATATTATTGTCAAAGGTGAGATCTTGAGATGAGAAGCGATTATTGTAGATCTCACCTTGTCTTTATATCTAGATATGAGTTGTATTAATTATGCAGCTTTAAAAAAGCAAGCAAATATACAAGCGATTGGATTTGATAAGGATAATTGTCTAACAGCACCCTATGTCTCTAATATACATCCACCATTCGAGGTATACATAAATTGAGCTAGAGAAACCATTGTTCTTCCGACTTATATATATACACGTCTACAGAACGCTTGGGAGGAATGTAAAAAGACATTTGGTAGAGACAAGGTGATGATTGTTTCTAATTCTGCAGGCACAAAGGATGATGTGGGACACAAAGATGAGTAAAAAAGTAGTAAAGCAAAAGGTGGACAGGACAATAAACATTTCTATTATACAGGCCCAGCATTTAGAAGCATCCCTAGGCGTTACGGTGTTACGGCATGAAGAAAAGAAGCCAGATGGAGGGCATCACTTGGCAGACTATGTAAAGCCAATCAAACCAGAACAAGTGGCATTTGTGGGTGATCGCATCTTGACAGATGTCTTATTTGGCAACCGTAACGGAAACTTGACTATTTGGACAAGCCAAGTTATTACTGAAGAAGGCGATAATAAACCAGCTCTTTTGGTAATAAAGACACATTGTCACTTAAAGAATAAAAAAAGACTAACTATAGTATTTAGATTCGAAGATTGGAACACCACTTGATCCATATGCTGCAAAGATTAGGAGTGAAAGCACCAGTGCATCCAGGACTGGTTGATAATACATGTAATAATTTTATCATGAAAAAATAATAGATACTATACAACATATTCAAAGTGTGCCTTGTTTC
Organism: Rhizopus microsporus ATCC 52813; assembly: GCF_002708625.1. Lineage (NCBI taxonomy): Eukaryota > Fungi > Mucoromycota > Mucoromycetes > Mucorales > Rhizopodaceae > Rhizopus > Rhizopus microsporus. The sequence continues at coordinate 608,191 of NW_019671921.1, read as the reverse complement.
TTTATTTTTAATTTTCGCTTCATTGTAAGAATTTATGATTTTTAATGGACTATTTATACCAATACAGACACAGGGCTTGTCTTTGACATTTTTATTATACAAACCCTTATTTTATTACATAATAATAAAATTACTATGTTAATGTTCAGAAGCATTGATAAAGCAACAATACAAAGCAACAATTTGATCTTTAATAAATAGGAATTGTAACGATTTTTTTTCTTAACAAAAAAAGCGTGTCACTACGAACAACTAACGCAAATAGTTAATGCTAATAAAAAGAGGTCTAACAACACAATTCAGTCTTGATGGCCTTTTCTGACCTTATGTAATATATTTAATTATTGAAAAAATTGTCAGAAAGTTTTTTATCACACTGTTGAAATGTTTATACGCAATTAAATAAAAACTCTACGCTTATCCTCAGACCAATCTGTAATATATGGTTATTATTTTTTACAAAATAAACAAATCCTGCAATCTGTCAATAATTACATTATACTGTTAAACACGCAAAAATATCAATTTAAATATTGCATAAAAAAAGAACGAAAGCAAAATATAAAGCTACCTTGTCCTAAAACTTTTCATCGCACTTGTGATTTCTATTAAAAAATAGGTTTGTACAAATATTTGTTTTTTTATTATGGAAAATATGTATAAAAAGAGAGAGAGAGTAAAGGGAGAAAAAATTATGCGTCATTATTATTAGATGAGTTTTCTACATATTCAGGAAGTTGTAATGCTCGAGTAATTCTATCCAATCTCTTCATTTCTTCAAAAGCTTCCTCTGTAGTACATATGCGATATTTTTCTTTATAATGGCATATCACCGATTGAACCGTCACTTCTTTCAATAAACTAGCGCATGCCATGCTTTCGAAAAATTCACCAGCGTTAATGTATGGTTCATCAATCCAATATTCCCAAATAGATCTCAGCACTTCATCTGTCATCTATAAAAAAATAAGGTCTCGGCATATTTAATGATTCATTTAAATAATTACCTGATTAGATATCTGTGCTTTCATCCTTCTTTCATCCTTTATCATCTCTTTCTTGCTAATACTGATCACTCTTGAAAGATCATCAAATATTCTCTTCAATTTTCTTCTGAATCTGCTAAAATTATTCTGAAGCAACACAACAAGTCGATCAGCTGTCCCAATTGATTTATCACTATACACAGTCATGGCAACCAGAGCAGCTTCTTCGTCGCTTATATATCTACTATGTACAAATAAACGGAACTGTCTTCTCTCATACTCTTCTTCTTTCTCTTTTGCGTCCATCACGGTATCTGAGGGTATCGTGGCGCTTAATGGGAGGGGTATATGGCTTGGTTTATAGACTGCTGGCGATTGAATTGTCTTTCTTCTCTTGGGAAGATAGTCGGCAACAACTGGGCATGAGAAAGTGACTTTCTTGATAGGCGTTCTTTTAGAAGCGATCTTAAGTCGCTTTATAGACGGTAGTTTTCTTGTGGATGAAAAAAGAGATCTGTGTGACATATCTTTTTCTAATTGGGGTGCATCGCTATCACTATTCTGTGACGCTCTTTTGGAGTTGTTGAGTGCCTTTGCATGAGTGTTCGTCTTGTTGGTACTCGTCTTTGTGCGCGTATAAGATTCCTTTGAAGAATATGGTTCTTTTTTTTTGAAAGTAGGAGATGGTTCTTTGTCAAAGTCTTCTTCATCTGAACTGGAAGAGGTATAACTTGAATAGCTCTCGACACTAGAATCGCTTTCATCGGTAGTGAAACTTGCTGTACTGGAACTACCAGAGTCACTGGAATAACTATCATCGCTTGAATCCTCATCGTACGTACTGGATGTACTTGAAGTACTTGAAGAAGGAGTAAGCGTTGATCCCTTGACGTTTTTTGGTCTCTTCACACTTTTTGGTTCCTTGACGCTTTTTAATCCCCGCAGAGACTTGGCTGCCTTCTTTTTTAATTTCCCCTTGTCTTCCGTATTATCCACACGCGGCCGTTTTGGCTTAGAAATAGTTGTTCTTCTTTCGTTTGGTTCTTGTTTTACGGTCGTCGCTTTTCCTGTTCGTTCGCGAGTCACAGGTGTATTACTGCGGAGCTTGCTTGCTCTGGGCGTATCAGGTGGAGGTAAGACTATCTTGCTATCTAGCTGAAGCAACTTGAGCTCTCGCTTTCTTCTTGAATATTTGGGTCTCTTTCTTTCTGGTTTTGAGGATGATTCGACAGGCACTGGTGGTTTTGTCTCTTCAGATAAAGTTTGTGGTGGTTGTGGTGATACAGATGCAGACGAAGGCGTGTTGAGATTAATAGGGGATGGTGTCGCTGAGGATGACGATGCAGGTAGAATAGGCGATGACGAAGGTGAGCGATACCTTTTTTCTGTCTTTTTCTTGTATGTTTTTTGGCGTTTACTGATAATGAAAGACGCTGGCAATGGCCTCACTTGTGGTGTTTCAGCTTTTAAGTGTAAATGATCCATCCTTTTGGATTGAATAGGCGGTGCCACGTTAGCTTTATAAAAAGTAGATAGTCGTACTCCAGAGTGACCAAAGGTATGAACGATGCTATCTGGTTCAGCTTGTAAATCCTTCTCCCTGCTTGTACCTCTGACGAATGAGAGTGGATTATGTAATTCATCCAGATATATATTGATATCGTGTCTTGGTGAAAATGAACTTTCGCTTACTGATAAAATATAAAAAATTAATCTAATGAGACTAGCCTCTCTTTCTCTTATTTTATTTACCAGTCTTTACTTCACGCTGTTCTTCTCTTTTAGTAACTGCTGTTGATATGTTAGTTTACTTATATAGTTATTTTATTCTTTATTACAATCAGTGTTTGTCCTTGACGTAGATTTGTCTCGACTACGTAATCTGCTTGAAATGGGAGGTCTCTGTTTTGGCATATTTTATTTATTTTTTTGGTTTGAAAAAGAGAGAGAGAGAAAAAGGAAAAAAGCCAAAAAAAAAAAGAAAAGTGCACAGATACAGGCACTTTTTGCCTGTAAAATCTTTAAGCCAGCGCTCCACCGGAGTGGGATGAGGCAACCACATTGGAGGTGGCGAGTTGTCTTTTGAAGACATTAGGTCGACCTTGACCATTCCAAATACAATGTGAAATAGTCAACATGTTCTTGGCTGCCATAACATCACGGTTCCAAAAAATATTACAAATGTTGCACTTTAATACTTGATGGATTTTTTTGATGTCATCACCTTCTCCACATTTTAGATTCTGAAGGTCTTGGCTTAAGTAAGAGTTGCAGGTCTATAAAGATATTGTTTAGAATGTATAATTTATGATCACTGTTATACTAACCTTGGAGGTCTTGAATTCGTTGATATCGAGA
>NW_019671921.1:574507-602587 GCF_002708625.1 Rhizopus microsporus ATCC 52813 | reverse complement strand
CTTTTTAGAGCAATGAATTTCTCCACTTCTGGGTAAATAGGTATACGAGGCATTAAAGATTAGAAAAAGCTGAAAAAAAGATAAAGAAAATGAGACCAAGACAACATTCTATTGATATTTTTTGTTGTAACTTTGTGGTCACTTATAAATAACGAATGAATTATTGTTGAACATATTCGAAACAGCGCAAAACCAACATTATTTATTGTTAAGAACTGTGGCAAGTATATAAATATCAAGGCGGAGAAGAGATTCTCAGGGACATGGAACAGCTCAACCGATTTGCAGTCTAACGATTTTACAACGGTAAGGGGATAGACAAAGAAACAATCGAAAAAATTTACAGAGAAAAATACGACTTGTACCATCTTGCGAAGCACCGTCTTCATCAAACGAGGTGATCGTGAAGGAAGTGTCAAAGAACGATTTTACAATGGAAGAAGAAATGAATTTTCAGACAGAGGACGAAACACAGTGTGTTTTTGATCATGTGAATAAAAGGTCATACTCAAACCAAAGCGATTTCTGATTGGCTTAAAACTGTTTAAATTTTCACAGGTATAAAAGGTGTATTCAGGTTTTTTTTTTTCTCTCTCTTTACCTTTCACATTTTGAATAGCTGGCACTCTGTTCACGCAAAAATAAAGCGCAAGGTAGTCGCTATTATTGATTCAGCGAGCTTCTCGTAACGTGTGAGATACTTTTCAGTACTGTCGCACGGGCAAAAAGTGGGGTTTTTGCGGGGTGTTTCCATCGAACTTATCGTGAACAATACCCCCAGCGTCGAATAGAGTGCCTCTAAGAGACTTGGTTGCACCTCTGCTATTCATTATGTGGTAGACTCTCCATGCGGGCTGGTAAGCTGACCTCAACGACCGTTATAGGTATAGAGTATGGCCTCATCATAGGCAGTACAGCAATTGCGTTCTATACTTGGCGTGACTCCGTTGGTCTAGGGTTATCGACTATACTGGGCTCAAGAGTCTATTCTGGTTTTTTTTTCCTCCACTATGCTAGAACAGGTTTTCGTCCTGTGGGGGATGGATCCAAGCTATTTTAGCTAGCTTTGGTGAACGAAAATTCTAGCTTTTCTTTATGGCTTATTCTATAAATCAGGGGCTCACATTTGTCACTATGCGACAATGCAAACCATCCACTGGGTGTCTATACCAACTGACTACCACTCTGCCCTGGTGTGAGGCTTGAGCGATGCAGCGTGATCTCAGAGCTATTTTACAAAAAGCGTATGAGAATTTTAATCTGAAAAAGCTAATTAGAAATTCATACTGATTAAAGAGTGAAAGAACATAATGACCAATTTTAATAATGAGCCAACATCGTTTCTGTTTTTGTTTTAAACTTGTAGATAAACGATAATATGCATATGTTATGTTAACCTTACACAAAAGGATTGGTGTGTTGTATTCATGTCTTTTAACACTTTTGTAAAAAAAGGGACAAAGATGTTCTAGTATTTAATGTATTGATTGCTGCATATATTACAAATATAAAAGACAAAAAGAATTGTTGATCTTATTGAGCTGTATTGGATTTTGAAAGGAAAGGTGTCTTACGGGATACATAAGGTCCAAGCTATAAAAAGAATATTAATATCTAAAAAACGCTTTTGCTTCTTTCTCTTCATCTTACATTAAAGTTTTCCAAGTCTGGAACAACAAATGTGCGCACTTTGTTCCAATCAACGATATATCCTCCTTTCTTTGTATGTCTACCCATGGCACCAGAGCCGGTACCTTACTGAATGTCAACATGTGCCGAATGATCTTTATTCTTTTTCTAAATTACCTTTGTAATAATTGTGGCCTCTCTTTGATGTTAATGGTAAACGACTTGCACCTCTAGGAATAGACTTGATTACACCAAACATGGTTGACAGCAATTAAAGAAAGAACAAGAAAAAAAAAAGACACCCAGGCATCAAATGAAAAAGTGAAAAAGAAGTCACGCTGTTTTCTAGCTTTATTTCTTTGCATACAACAAAACTTTAACCATGATGCCAAGTAGCCCAGATTGCTTCACGACAGTACAGGATGCCTAGTAGTGGAGTACCAACCATCATACTTAACCAAAAGAAAGAGTTACCTAACCAGAAACGATTTTTGAATATAGGTAATCGACCAATAATAATCAACGGCAATTGAAACATTTGAATGATCAGCATGTACAAACGAATCTTTTGAGTAACAATAATCAGGATAAGCTCATGAAAGCAGGATGAAAACAAAAAGGTTACAAAGGTGGCATTCGTCTTTGATAGTTTATAGGATTCAATTGAGTGTGAATAAACATGTCGAAGCAACCATTGATGAACAGGCTTATTCCATTTACGAGCAAATTCATCATAAGTCATACTATTCCACCAATCATCATAAAAGTTTCTATCAGCAAACCTAATGAAAGAGAAGAAGTGAATATTATTAATATCATTATTGTTATTATCTTACCTGCTCAATTCGGCAAAGGCATTTAAAATACATTCAAAGATGATATAGAATATAAGAAGGTAGTTGATCAGGAAGGGGAAGAGTAGCTCAATGATCACTCGAGGTTCCGAAATATTTGGGTCGTAGAGCTTTGGAATAATGAACCGTTCGGTTGTAACATAAAGAATCAAAAAGGTTCCAAGTGTAGCCACAATTTTTTCAAACAAGTACCAGATACGAATCCTAATACACACATGTAGTTGAATGTTAGAACCGTAAAATTGATCTACTTTTGCTCTTTTCTTACTTGTCCGTGCGTGGGTATTCCATCCAATAGACCAGACTGGGAACAAGTAAGTAATCCAAAAAGTTAATGATTGTAACATTATCCGGGAAGCGCGTACTTCCGTGAACCAACTCTTCTTCTAAAAATGACATTTCTACTTCCATCTCCTCTAACTCCTTTGTCTCTTCTTCAGTGTAAGTTTTTCCTTTACGAGCCGCGACCCAATTGGGCACTATTTCCTTTAGTTGATTCAGTCTTTTTAGTTTAACAGATAGATCTCCATTCAGTGTAGTGTATGAATGCATTTTCATCATCATCACTATCGTATGCATGGTAAAGAAGCCTGATTGGACCCAAGGCCAATTTCTAATGGCAGCGCATTAATAAGTAAAAAGATTCCCCTTTGATCATACACAGAGAAAGTTTACCTCCAGAAAGTCCAGTAAATATTAAAGAATAAGAAACAAGCTTGTCCTATATGTTGGATGATGAATCCAATGGTATCATAAGGTAATACATTCCATAAAAATAACTTTGAAAAGAGTACACTAAATAATGTCATGGAAACCATCGTCAGGTCCGATATGAGAAGCGCCAGGCCATCTTTGGATATTAATCTGTAAAATCCCAAACTAATCAATATTCCTTCTTGCTCGTAGCATTTCATAGCAGCCTGTATCACGTAAAATCCCATGGCTATCCAAAATAGTGTATAGAATCCTCTAAAGGATTCATTTTGATTATCTGGGTTGGACAAGTCAAACTGTGTGTGTCTCGCTTTGAATAAGAGTGGTCGTTGCTTTAAGAATTTGGAGCGCCCATCCTTTATAATGCCTTCACTTTCTTTTAAAGATGCTGGTTCTGTTACGGTTCGCTTAATAGGTGGTGCCGACATCAAGAAAGCTAAAAAAAGAGTGGAAAATGTGCACAGTAATGCATTTATTTAAAACTATGACGTTACTACCACTTGAATTCAGACGGCATTCAAATCTTCGGGAACTTGAAAAAGGACTCTTGAATCTCCGAATGACTTTGGTTTAGTTTATGTTACTTTTATGTTTGTTTTTGTACATAAATAGCATTTTTATTTAAATGGTTAAATTTAACTTTGTAACAAACGAGGTTAATTTTTACGTTTTTTGTTCCTTGATGATTATTTTAATTTATGACGAATGAGCACAAGATGAAAAGAAGTCCAAGATTCACTGTATACTCTTGGATTTGTTGGAAAACGAAACGATACTGCTGTTTGATTTTTAACAAATTTGGAAAGACAAAATTTATATTCTTCATTTCAACTTTACTGTAAACCGTCCAAAGTTCTCAACAGGTTTCTCTCACGAAAAGAAAAGCTATTTGAGATTTCAAGTAAAATTATCAAGATGATCCAAACGATTTGATTCTTCTGTTTGAAAAAGAATTTACATGTCTTAGGAATGAATGGCCAACGTAAAAATATGTAGTACCTGGTTACCTGAACTCTGTCAGATAATACTTCAACTGTGCATTTAGTAATTGGAACAAGTTTAAAAGCTTCTTGTGAGATGAACCGTACACAACGTCTCTGACTACACCATTTTGGGTCAAATAACGAAACTTTCGATAATATAATGGTGAGTACAAAGAAAGATTATGCACAGTAAGATGAAGCTGTCGTGTTCATGGACGATATATCTCTTGCTTCTCTATTTATTCGGCTAATAGATGATGCCAGATATTTGCGTCCACTTCTCATTATAAATATTCGCGTCCTACCATCATTTAATAGACCTTGTTTCTATTTAAAAGTAAATGTAGTCAGTTGACTCTTCACTGTTTTACAACTATACATATTTCCCATCATCGACTTTTAAGGAGTATTATTTATATTCGCCCTTCATTTCTTTTTTGACTTGAAATAAAGCAGAAGAATATGATCAGCAAGATATCATTACCAACAAATGGTGTACATGAAAAAGTGCATTTCCCCTATTTTTTCCCACACAGAACACAGAACGGATCCTAATCTTTCTGTCAATATGCCTAATAGGCTCATCTGTTTCTCTTTTAGAGCAAATGGGTCGATTATCCCTATTGGCTCATTCTTTGATGTATTGTGATCAACCGTTATTTTAAGATCTGATGAAGAGAAAAATCAAGATGAGCCTGTTGGCTTTATTGAATGGCCAATCAGCATTGGAATAACTGTGTATATTAGCCAATCATTTTTTGTTTTCATGCAAACGGTTTATAGAATGATCTCTTTTTTTATTAAAGAAGAGGCTGTGTGTAAGAGATAAGCCTTGGATGGGGTAGCAACAAATAACAATAAAGCAACGATATAAAAGGGTCCGTATTTCTATCGCCGAAATGATCGCATTACTTCATTTTTTTTTTATTTTCATATTCACCTTGGAATGTCTAATGTCGAACATGTTATAGAGGTCAATGACCTTTGCTTCAATTATGGAGGCCCGCCTATATTGGACCACTTAAATTTCAAGCTGAAAGAGGGAAGTCGCTGCATACTTGTTGGTGCTAATGGCGCAGGCAAGACGTCTCTCTTGAGAATCTTGGCTGGTAAACGTCTCATTCACGGTCACGTTCGTGTGCTCGGAAGAGATGCTTTTTTAGATGCACCACCTGTAAGTTTCATATCTTATAAGAGAATACCACTATAAACATTGTATTAGGGTGTGACTTATTTAGGCACAGAATGGGCAAATAATTCAATTGTCAAATCCGACTTGTCTGTTGACTATTTACTGAAAAGTATGGGCAGTCATCGATGGCCTGAGCGTGCTCAAGAGTTACTGGACGTCTTGGATGTCGACACGACATGGCATATGCATCAGCTTTCTGATGGTCAACGTAGACGTGTTCAACTCGTGATGGGCTTATTGCATCCTTGGAAGGTGTTGCTCTTGGATGAGGTCACAGTAGATCTCGATATCCTGGCCAGAGCCGACTTTTTGAGGTTTTTAAAAAAGGAAACAGAACAAAGAGGATGCACGGTGGTAATAAGATGACTGTTATTTTAATTGACATGGATAGTAATTATAGCATATGTAGGTTTATGCCACACATATATTTGATGGATTAGGTGGTTGGGCTACTCATATAGCTCATATTGCAGACGGAACCTGTCTATCATTTGACGATGTTTCCAACTTCCCATTACTAGAAAAGATCAAACAAGAACAAAAAGATAGCTCTGATTCTCCCTTGATGACCTTATGTCTAGGCTGGCTAAAGGAAGACAGAGACCGTTTGCGTAATAAGAAGCAACTTGACCCTGCCACAGGCTTACCTCACTCGAAATGGGATGAAATGAGTGAGAATATGAAGGCGTATGGAGACAAGTTTTATAATTATTGGAGCCAGCAACAATAAATCAATTATAATCTTCATATGCATTTGCGTAACCGTCATTTTATTTCTTCCCATTCTTACTTTTCTCTCCTTCTCCCTTTTTCCTTTTTTTGTGTACGCGTGTTATGTGTGATTCAGACAGGTCATCTCAAGATTTACCTCATCTCAAACCAGCTGTCTCGACTGTTCTCAGAGCATACGGTCTCGGTTGGATATTAACGACAGCACCTGGTCTTATCGCCGTATTGGTCAAAGCGATTACGGCCAAAAAACAGAGATCGAGCGCGATTCAAAAAGCGATCCTATTGACAGTACCGAAGCTGCTTAAACGTAGCATCGTCAACAATGGGCTTCCTTTACTCTTGGCAGCTTCTGTGGGCGGACAACGATTCTTGCGTTATGCTTGTCAGAAATATGCACATAAGCAATTATCACTCAAGGGTGCCATCTTTTGGTCATCCTTTCTTAGCATTCTGTCCGTTCGGAAACTCTATCCAAACATAAAAACGCTGGAAGTCACTTTCTTTGTGCTTGTACGAGCATTTGACGTTTTCGCACACCGATTGTATGGATCAGTCAAGGTGAGACAAAGAGTACCTGAGTGGACGTTGGAGTATGGCAATATCTTTATCTTTATGCTCGCAAGTACAGAAATTATCTTTTCATGGTTCTATGAACCTCAAAGACTGCCCAAGTAAAGAAAAGAAAAAAAAAAAAACAAAACATAACTGCAACAAATAGACGTTTTCTAAACTTAACGTTTAGATCATATGCTCAATGGATTACGAATATGTCAGGGATTGACGATAGCCTCCTGAAGGCGTTACGAGCCATCAGAGAAGGGAGATTTGTCTATGGTGTAAGTATTCATTAAAAACAAAAAATGGAGTCTAACGGCATTATAGAAAGATACAGGTGCAGGCGACATATTAGGAAACATGTGTGAAAAGCTTGGCCTACCTCGTTCCTATGGCGACCCAATGACAGGAAGAATCAACTGTATGGTGATTCATGAAGGAAACCCTTATGGCTGTGAAGCAAATGCCATGATGCGTTTCTTGAAAGGTTTTATTAAAATATTTCCTGTAAAGACACAGACTGTTTATACAAACAAAGGCCCTCATTGATTGTGTATTAGGTCTATTTTGGTGTACATCTTGCTCCACCCTTGCTCTTTAGAACCTCTCGTTTAATACAGGATCCTGTAAACTCTTTGGCGCATATATTAATAGCCAGTGTTCGATCATCTGCATTTTTGGGCACATATATTGGCATCATTTGGTACTCTATCTGTCTTGTTCGAACAAGAGTAGGGCATCAATTGTTAGGAATTGATCAGTCAATTCTGGATAACACATGGCCTCCTTTGGTAGGAAGTATGCTTTGTGGCCTATCGCTATTGATTGAAAGCAGACACCGTCGTGGTGAAATGACTCTCTATGTCGTTCCTCGTGCCCTGTTCTCGATCACAGAGCGTGTTCTGCACCCGTTAAAACAGACGGCATGGTGGAATAAGTTTGGTTCAAGCTATACAGAAGCCATTGTGTTTGCGGCCTCAATGACTGTGGTCCTTCACGCGCTTCATAAAGACAAGGAAATGGTAAGACCTTCCATACGTGGTCTCATGTCTTGGGTATTGAAAAAGGAAATGGATGAAAACAAAAGATTGGCGGAAAGACATGAAGAAGATGACGAAAGACATTTGGAAGTTAGAATAAAGAAATAAGTGTTCTTTTGGGTATATGACCTCAGGCTAAGACCATACATATGAGATCATCAGATAACATTGACTTAAATGGGAAAGAAGAATCCAAACATTGAAAGACAATAGCTCCCACGTGGAATTTGTGTTTAATAATTTACAATTATTTCTGTGATACGCACACGTTTTTCATTTTTTTTTTTTAAAGCATCGTTTTTACAAAGGCTGTAGCTATTCTTACACCGTATGGAACACGTCTATCTTGTCTGTCAAATGTTTCCTTGGATACCAACTCTGAGTATTGATGGAGTAAATCTATTTCTTTGTGCAATGCATTCTTTAACTGTTCATTCTGTGTGATTACCACGGCTTGAGCTTCTAGATCTCTCTCGCTTGATCTCTGGCCAAAATTAGGCGAGCCAATCATCGTCATGGATGGTCTACTTTCATTCCCAAAATAGACCCAGAGTCCCTTCGCATGATAAGTCCATCCTGGTCTCTTGTATTCTTCAATCGAGATCTCATCTTGTCTACCTGCTCGTTTGACATGTCTATAGAACTGTTTCTCTATGTGTGTATATGCCGGAGGAAGGAACTTGCTGACTCCCTTTGAATTGAAGAATCCATTGGCCTATTGATTTATAAGTCAATTTCCCCTATATTGATATCATGAAACACCCCGAACCTCAGGAGATGCTGTTAAAAATCTAAAAAAGGCTCTTGTCTTTAAAATCACTGCCTTGTATTTATCCGTAAAGTTGAAATAGCCTGACGTAAGATGAATTGTCCATTTGTCTTGCTGTTGGTTGGCAATGTTGAGTAACTCGAGCGTTACCTTTTCATCTTGTCTGATACAAAAGGGTCCCATCTGAATCACTGGTAAAATAGCTGTATCCATGGTGCCCTCTTGCTGTACTTTTCTATTTTGATATTCAATCAAGAATTGTTGTAATCGGCTATGAACTAATGACTTGTATCTCTGGCTCTCCTTCACTGGGTCCGCCATGGAATCTGAAAGTTCTAATCTATATTTGCTATTATTATTCTGAGCTGGTACAAGATGATAGGAGCATGAACTGACGAGTTTTAATAAGTCATGGTAATAAGTTGTCAGTTCAGGTTGTTGATCAAACAGGATGTATCGATCCTGTCTGTTGACGAAATAATCTGTGCTCAGGTTAGCTCTAAATAAGCTAGTTAATTATCATCTTTATGCTATGTATTTATCATAATACCCGCTTAACATGATGGTATTATCAAAACCATAAAGCTTCAAATGCATTAATCCAATCGTTTCATTAAATCTTTGTGGTAACGCCTTTTTGAGTATACCAGTAAGATCAGGTGTATGATATAGTGATACTTTGATCTGCTTTGGATAATCTTGGATGAGAGGTAAGAGAAGAGTAGCAGAACTTTGTCCCTTTGAATTACGCGTTCCTCTTAAGCAGTCAATGAGTATATGAACTTGTAGAGTAGAAGATTGCGAAAGTGCTGTTCTTATTGTATCTACCTAGGAACAAGGTTAGTGCGTCAATAACGTGTATAAATAGGCAGCATTTTACAAGTTCTTTTTCTGAATGTCCAATATAGAGTGCAGCAATAAACACTCTTTCCTTTGCCGATAGTATTCTAGACTTTAGTTCAGCATAAAAATCCGAGGGTTGATAAAGCGGTTTCACATGCTGACCGTGTGTATAAAAGGTTGGTGCATACTGCTGAAGTGGTTGTAATGTCTTTATGTCTTTAAAAATGTTCCTTTTTATACAAGATGTTGTCAAGTGCCGTACTTGACATTGAGTGTAAAATATGCGTTTGAACATTTGTAAAAAAATATGTATGGCAAGGGTTAAACACACTATAGACTTGTACCAGACACAGTCACTTACAGTTTGTTATTCTAAAAAATTAGCCCCCCTCTTCTTCCTCCTCTCCTCCCTCCTACTCCTTTTGACGTCTTTTGCCTCTGTCTCACTATATCTTTACCTTCCCTTTTTTTTTTTTTACATGTCTTCTCCTAATTGTTGATATTTTTATACAAGCTATTCAATTGTCATTGTCTCCTCTTTCTTTTGTTTATTAGTCTCATCTTTAATCTCCGTTATTTTATATAACTACACTCTGTTTATCAATAATTGCACAGTGCACTCCCACGAGGCTGTCAACTTTAAGTGAAGTGTGAGATACAAGGCACGAGGTCTCTTCCTTGGATTTGGCAATAAAATTTTCTCTTTCAGGGCCAAAATGTTTAATAAAGGCGGGTGTAACCATGATCCTTAATTTTTTTGCTGCTGTTTTCTCTCGCTTTCTTTTCTTTTCTCTCTTTCTCTCTCTTTCTTTCTTAAACAATAATGATTGATTCACCTGTTGCGGCAGATTCTATTACCAACAAACAGGCAACACAAGAAGCTTCAATCTACCATACCTGTCGTTCTGTATTGAACGCTCTGGGCTATGTCAAAGGATTCGAGAAATATTTGGAAGAGACAGACCAGGAAGAGGAGTTTGCTGATACAACAATGGCCAGCGATCCGTTAACAAAATTATGGAATGTCTGTAAACCAGGCAGAAGTCTATGTTTTTTATTTAATGTATTGAGACCTGATACACCTATTATTGTCAATCCAGCGACACCAAATCAAACAAAAGCCCACATCTATCACTTCATTATTGCTTGCAGAAATCAACTTCACTTTCCTGAAGAAAGCCTGTTTACTGTCACTGAATTAAGTCAAAATGATACCAATGGATTTGTCAAGGTAGCTCAAAAAAAAAATCTCCTTGTTATATCACACATTCTTATTTTAAATATAGGTAGTCAATACAGTAAAACGTATCTTGGAACTATTAATAGAACAAGGTGTTATACCTGAACATGCATTAACCGAAGTAGAGACAAGCAATGAATCTCCAAAGGATCAGCGAGATAATGTTGTCTACGAACTTGTATCAACTGAAAGAAAATATATTCAAGATCTTGAAGCTCTTCAGGTGAGTTCAACAAGGACACACAATGAAGCGAACTTTTGTCTAAGATAGTTGTGTAGAATTATATGAGAGAAGTGCAGGCACAAGAGATACTCTCGCCCGATACGATGCATTTTTTATTTGGCAACTTGAATGCACTTGTCGACTTTCAGAGAAGATTTTTGGTTCAAGTAGAAGCACATGCTGCTCGTCCTCCAAAAGAACAGAGATTCGGTCATTTATTTATTCAGTTTGAAGAAGGATTTACAGTCTACGAACCATTCTGTGCCAATTTTCAAATTGCACAAGATTTGGTCATACAAGAAGCTCATAAATTACAAAAGTTAGCAAATATCATGTCACCGACCTATGAGCTACCAGCCATGTTGATCAAACCGATTCAAAGAGTATGTAAATATCCGCTCCTATTACAGCAGTTAATCAAATCCACACCAGACGACTGGCCTTACTCGGAAGAAAACAAGGAGGGTCTAGAGGCTATTCAGAGAGTGACCAAGAAGGTGAACGAGACAAAGAGAATTCAAGAAAATTCATTGGTCGTTGAAGATCTGAAAAAGAAAATCGTTGTCGAAGATGGAAGTGAATGTCTGCTGGATAAATATGGTCAACTTTTGTTACACGATAAATTAATATTGCAGAAAGCGGATTCAGATCACGTTAAAGAAATGGTTGTCTTCTTGTTCGAAAAAGTCATCTTACTTTGTAAGGAAGTCAAGGATACCAATAAGAATTCAATCTCTATAAAGAAAAAACGAAAGGAGGGTACATTGATCGTCAGAGGCAAGATTTTGATGTCTAGAATTGAACATGTGAAGGGTTCATCAGCACAGACGGGTAAAATATATTATGTGTTCATAAAGATAATGACTAACATGTATTAAAAAATCAGGCCTTTATATTTTACATGTATCTTGGACTGAAAAGGATGTGGGTCAGACAGTGTTATTAAAATGTCGTAACGATGAACAGCTACGGCAATGGTTAAACGTTATCGTTGGAATCAAGGAATCAACATCTAAAATTGATATTTTACCAAATACACCACAAACACCACTGACAGAACTCAATCCATTACAGGATTACTATGATGACGATGAGGATGACTATTATAATCACAATACCAACCATCCAGAACAACAAGATGATGATCATCAGCCCATGGATGGCAGCTATCCATACCTGCGGAACAGATCCTACAGCTATCAATATAACCGTATGCCTCATCATCTACCTCATGAGCATATGGCCAGAAAACAGAGTCTAGGAAACCTATCGAGTAGTAATAATCTTCCACCACGCCACTTTATGAATGGTATTCCTGGCATGACCTTACCACCATTACCTCGGTCCCCAACACATCCATCCATATCCAATGCAAGCACATCATCATCATCATTATCCTCATCGACAACGAGCACAGATATGTATGTTAGTCATTCATTGCCTTATTCACCACCAACAAGTCATCCTTCTTCTCCCAATAATCACACCCCATCTGGTGCACTTTGGCAAAGAAGACAACAACAACAGCAGCAACAAGAATCAAAAGACGAACCAGTGTATATCAGGAGTAGAACTTCAAGTAATACTAGACCAAGAAATAATAGCATTAACAGTAGCGTAGAACTACTATCCATTTCTTCTAATATATCAACAACACCGAGCAGTAAACGAAATAGCAATTCAAATCAAGAGATACCAGAAAACTATATCAAAATTAAAACACATTACAACGGATCGATCTACGTCGTGGTCGTGCCTTTGACTATTGAGTTTGGAGAACTAAAGCAAAAGATTGAAAACAAGCTACGATTATGTATTCAAGAATCAGCCATTTCAGTATCCGTTTTAAAATATGAAGATGAAGATGGTGATCTCGTCACTATGAATTCAACCGACGATGTTCAAATGGGCTTTGAAACTAAAGGTCCAAATAATGTAGTTAATTTTCATGTTACAGCTGTTTGTTAATGATACAAAGCTTAATCTATAATTACTCTTCACCTTAATAAAGTACCTCTTTAAACAAATAATAATAATAAAAGGCGTGATAGATAACCATGCCAAATAGGGCTTTTTTTTTTTACAGCAACAAAGAAGGGGAGATTTAATCCCTTATTTTCAATATGTGTTTACTAGTTGCTTAAAAGATAAAAGGTACAAGACACCATCGTGCTGGAATTTTATCAAATCTTTGTCTGTACCATTCTCTTGTATTATATGCTCGGGTGGCCAAGTAAAGAGATGAACCAACACTTAGAATAAATACGATCCAATGTTGAGATATCATAGCGATGGAAAAAAAAGAAACCATCTCTGCCAACTATTGTTCAAATGTCAGAAAACAGAAACCAACAGAAAAAAAAAAGCTAATACTTGCATAATGAGGACACCATACATATTCAAATAGTCCATGCTTAGGTATCTAAAGAAATATTGGGTCAAGGGCCTAAAAAGTAAAAGAATATGTGTTTGTAATATACCTTGTATTCTTTTGAGCCACCTTGTCGTAAGTTTTTTAGTAATACATGGTGATAAAAGTTTGCACACTCTCCGATAATGAAGCATACAACGCCCAGCAAAGTTAAATGTGGGGAAACATGTGACAGAGGTACCTGTTCAGTGAATATCTTTACCAAGACAGAAAGTCCCACATATGAGCTAGCGATAGTAAAGCAATCCCTAAGCTTGCAGTGTCCCGAATAATGATGTATAAAGCGTACTTCCTAAGCAAAAGAAAGAAAAAAAGATAAGCAGGTGCATAAAGAGATAAACGAGTGTTCATTTACAAAAAGTCTCTTGCTGTAATGTAAAAGAATAAACACTGACACCAGCAGCACGCGATAGTTTTTTTGTGGCTCAAAGGCATTTGTTATGATTGATTGACAGGCTGATATAAGCGATATGATAAAAGCTGGACAATAGATCATAAACATACCAGTGCGTGAAGGCAGCTATGATAAATGTATTGCTCGATTGTTTTTCTTTAAAACAAGGATAGTTCTTACCATTTTGCCACAAGATAGGCCTTTTATTGCAAATTTGGAATAATTTAGCTTTGTATCTGGGCGTGCTTCCCTGATGATGATGACAGCACAAGCCATAATACTACAGATCCCTACAAGAATATTTGTTATGTCAAATTGAAAGAAAAGCATAAGATATAAGGCAAAAAAGACAAAAAGAAAGAAGTACAGATTGTCAATGAAAACAAATTTATTTTACTTTTTAATAAAAGAGGAGAATATGGATCTGCTTGCATAAGTCTTTACAGACACTTAATGTTTATATGCAAAATTGATAAAGAAATGAACTTTTGTGACCAAGGACCAAAAAAAAAAGGGGGGATGAATTGATCTGCCTGCCTATTACTGCTTTTTAAACATAAAACTTTGCTGCATATAAAATCTTATTCTTCCAAGGGGACAATTCTTTACAAATAAATGGAATTGGGCCGAATACCTTCTTTTCCATAGTGCATGGGCTGAACTCGTTTAAACAAATGAATGTGTCAAGCAAACTCATAAAGTTTGATCTCCGGTGAATTGTAGTTGCACAATAAGAGAGAGAGAGAAAGAAAGTAAGCCCTTTTTTTATATAATATCCCTTTTTTAATTTTATATATTTTATGGACTTGGCAGTTGATATCACTTCTTGTTGTCGTGTACGAGTGCTCTTGGTCCCTGTTTCACCCATAAAGAAGTCGTCTTTTTGGCGTCATGTTGAACTTGTAAAGAAGTTTAGTCTAGTTCGCCTTGGTGATGTGACACCTGATCTTCAGAAAGGTGCCAATGGTAAATAAAAAATACAAAAAAAAAGAGGAGGAAGTAGACTGACTGTTTACCAAAAGCCAAGTTTAGTAGCCAAGTATTTCAAGAAGGTCATATGCATTTCCAATTTGTTACCAAGTACAACAGAGATCATAGTCATCTCGAAGACTTTCAGCCTCACAGACGTATCTTTGGAGTAAAAAGAAAGAATAATTGATAGAGAAAAGGTATTAACGCTGATAGGTATAGGTTATTGGTATCATGGATTGTCAAGAATGGAAAGACAAGGACCTTAGTGAAGGATATCAAAAGTTTGTTGATATGCTTGTTCAGGTACACCATTGAAATGATTTCTAAAATAGGACATCCATTATTTATTTATTTTATTTTTTATTTTTTTGCATTGATAATAGTATCCTACAGCCATAGCCACTCGATGCTTTGCTTTTGACCCAACAGAGAATCAGCCTGATGACACAAAGGGATTGATCATGATTCCGAATGTAGGCAACATGTCTTTTTATATGAGCACCATGATTTGTGATTTTGCCAGCGAAATACTCAACCAGTTTGCCAACATTGTCAGTCATATATACATATATCTAAGATCATCATATGCTAACTCTCTTTAACAACAGGCCGAACGCATAGAGAGCTTGAAAGCTTTAGAATCACCTATTCCCATGGGATCCTTTTCAAAGAAATATGATATGCCCAATGGCCGTATCCACCCTCAACCTTCCACAAGCACACCTAGCGGCAAATCACAGGGTCAGCAAAACAATCGCGCTTCACAACCCGTACCCACATCTTCCATTTCCTCTTCCTTTTTGAAACGAGCATCCAGTGCAGCAGGCACGGGTAGACAAAATATTTCAGCCTCCCCTCCAAGCCCTCGTCCGTCCCTGTCGAGATCGACAACCTTTAGCAACCTAGTGCTTGGCGGCGAGTCAGGAAAGACAGTTCAGAGAACACCAGGGAGAATCAAGAAGCTGTTGGCAGACTTTTACTTGCTCGCTGGACGATTACCTGATGCGATTCAATTGTAAGAATGATCTGTTGAAAACTTTATGATGGCTAACTTTTTTTTTTCTGAAAAGTTACAATGAAGCCATCGATATGACCAAAGATCATTCTGATTATTTATGGCTTGCTAGTGCAAAAGAAGGTTTAGCATGTACGATGCTCTTGATGGCTTTTTTACAAGCAGATGTGGGGGTAACGAAAAAGAAAAACAAAGAGACCAAACTTGAGTTCTAAACTATTCATAGCATATTATCTCCAGAAATGGTACAGCCACCGACCTAAATACACCGCAGGATACAAGCCGACCGCCACCTATTTCAGACAAGACAGGAGTGGAGAACCAAAAGTCAGTTTTTTCAGAGATAACAGAAATGTACGAAGACGCTGTACAGACATATCTTAGAGTAAACAGTTCGACAAACATACCAATCCCTAGCCTCGTATTTGCCGAGGCTTGTCTCAAGATATCGCGGTTTCTTACACTTGTCTTTCTGAATAACGGCTGGAGCGATGCAGTGCTGGCAAAGGTAGTATATGCAGATATGACAGATCTCAAGAATCAGCGAAATGACAGGTTCTTGACAATGTCGGAACTCGTCAAGTGCAAGAACAGCGGTATTGCGAGATATTCTATCGCTAAATATGTTACAAAGATCTGGTTGGTTGATATAGATGAACTCTCAATGATGGATCAAGTCAATATTATGACACACATGACTTCAATTCTGTCTGTTATTGGATATCATAGAAAATCTGCTTGGTTTATGTATGAGATGCTGAATCGTATGGTGCCCCTGTTGATACAAGGACGTGCAGCAGCCGCAAGCGCTGTAAATGGAAACAAGAAGCATCTCGATAAAAATGATGATGGTATTTTGGAAGTTTTGAAGAGGATATGTGAAGTTTACGGCATTGGAGGTAATGATATGACAAAAAAATGCTGGAAATATAAAACTTATGGTTGGAATTAGAGAGTAATGTACACGATGGAGGTGCTCTAGAAATATTACAAAACAAAGTCAACGAAACATATCAGCGACAACAAGAAACTTCTGCAAAGAAAGTGAACACGTTAGGCTTTGGATGGCCTGCACTTCAAATAGACATACTGCGGGAATGTATTGTGATATCTGAAGCAATCCAAGACCATGCGTCTATGCTGTACTACACAACCGTTTTGCTAAAAAACTTGTACCAATACATCTCCAAAGACGAGCAGATTAGATTGGCTTCCTCTATTCAGCGTATTGTGAATATTAGTAAACGATCTGGTCAAATGGACAATAATGTGAACTATTGGGGATTTAACATTGTCAAGTCGATTGAGCCTATTCAGCCTATACCCCGTAAGGCGATCTATCAACACCCTGTACTTATTGCAAAGGCTTTAGCTGCTTCCAAGGAGGGAAGAATCAATTCAGGAGATCCATTTATTTACAACCCTTTTGCAAAAAAGAAGGATGACAAGGTACACAGTTGCTGAACATGTTGTATGCATCATGCTCACTTCTTTCCTTTTCGGGAAACTTTATCCCTTAGCCGCAGATTAACCTGATCAAGGATGAAGTATGTGAATTCAAGGTGACTTTATCTAATCCTTTTGGATTTGATCTTGAATTAAGTAACATTGTTTTAAGGTATAAATATATTGAGCAATTCTGAACATGGACTCATTTTCTTTATAGTACATCTGGAGTTGATTTTTCACCTGTTCCAGCTGCTGCAACTATTCCAGCAAATGATACCTTGACCATCAGGTTAATGGGTACACCTGTAGAAACCGGATTGTTGACGATCAAAGGATGTGTGATTAAAATAACAGGTTTTGCGGAACAAGAGTTTCTTTATGAAAAACAAAAGGTTGAGCAAGTAAAACAAAGGGAACACAAGACACTAAGGCCAGCTGAATCCAAAGGATACAAATACAGGTACAGTGCATAAAGTAGAGAATGATTTTTAGATAATAACGCAACATTTCTTCTTAGTGGATTGCAAGCGCTCTATAAGACACTTACTCCAGGTATTGAACGACTTCTAATCATGATAACAATTGTAACAGTTGGATAGAATTGGACCTTAATCATGACACACCACAGGAAATTGAGTATCAGCAGATCAATGTGATCGAAGATCAACCATTACTAAAAATAAAATCAAGCTCGCTATTGCACGGAGCAGTCATGCTGTTTGAAGGAGAAATGTAAGGACTTCGATTTCCAAAGAAAAAAGGTCTTTAAACACAATATATAGGACGCGTATCTATATACAAATTGAAAACATTGGACACATCCCTGTCGACTTTATCACTTTATCATTTACGGATTCAACTACAACACACCCCAAACTGGTCAATCCTGAGCTTCCTCCTGAAGAGCAATATGAGATTGAACTTTATACAAAAGGAACACCTGTATTCTCTTGGGAAGGTTCAAAGGGCGAGAATAACCAGATTGGTAAAAGGATTTCTCTACTTCCTAAAGAGACAACGGATATAGTGGTTAATGTCTACGGGAAACAGGGATGGTAAGTTGCACTACAATATTTGATCTATGGTTTGATTCATTTTCTATTATAGTACTGGTGGTGCTGTATACATTGACTATGGTTACCTCGACAGAGCAATGCAAGGGCAAGACCAGGTAGAACAGAGCAAAGAGTTACCTACAACACTGTACACTAGACAGTTGTATTTCCCAGTAATGATTACGGTCTACCAGCATTTGGAACCATTGAACTGGGATGTGCTTTACCTTCGAGATAGCATGGCAGTGAATGAAGATGCTGTAGAACAAGCGCTGAAAAAAATCAATACACTTGACAGCTCTGATTCAGTATCGTATAATCAGCCAGTTGAAGAACTTGTGCTTATCACACAAAAGGCGTCTGACAAAAACGACAAGAACCCTTACTGCTTGCTTACACTGGATGTTCGCAATGCCTGGACTGTCCCCTTTGACGTAGAGTTCACAATAGACAACAGTGAACTTGGCTCAGAAGATATGTCCGAGGGTGAAATATTGAAATCACGCATAACTATTCAACCAGCGCTGACAAAGAGGTAAGTAGTTAATGAATCTGATGAGCGTCCTGGCTTATTGCTCTCTCAATAGAATTGTCCTGCCACTGAAGAAGCTGTACCTAACTTCTGAGCAAAGACTCCAGCCTATACCAAGCTTTGAACCCAACAAACAATTCGTAGTATCTCAGAGACCCAAGATGGCACCAGAGCAAGAAAGAGCTAAGCTACAGATGTTTTGGTACCGAGAACTCCTTTTGGATCGAGTCAAGGCTACATGGCGATGCAAAACGACAGGACGCGAGGGTGTCATTAATTTACGATCATCACTACGTCTGATACCACTTCAATTGAACATACTTAAAAAACAAGATATTGAATTCATCATAACCATGTCTGGCGGAGAACAGCACTGTACGGGTCATCGTCAATTTGAATGTCCAGTGAACACGTTTGTGACGATGAATGTAACCATCCTGAACAGACAAGGTAACAATGACAAGATATTATTATACTTTGGTGTTAACTTTTTGTTCAAAGTTCGCCCTGTAAAATTGATTTTACGAGTCCAAGCAGTGCAGAGTTATAATGACGGAGCCAAGGAGTATGACCTGACAGAAAAAATGCTGATGCAAGGTGTCTCTCAACTTGTCCTGCCAGAGATACCATCGAATGAAGAGATTGTTCACAACATACCGCTCTGTTTCTTATCAATAGGCAAATTTGAATTCCTTTATCATGTGGAAGATGTTCACACGCGTGAGATTCATTATGACTACGACTGGGCATTTGTAAATGTAATTGAAAACAATAAGAGTACATAAAGCAATAAATTATATGTGTTTATTTTGAAAGCAATTTCATTGGATGACTACAGCTGTGACTGGAATTATAGTTCTTTTGCTTACTTTCTTCCTTTCCCTTTTTGCTTATTCAAACAAAAACTTTTGTGTGTCAAAATGAATAGATCTCCTGACAGAATGAATATTGATGACGGTGAATATGCATTTATTTAGTATTTGTTAAATCAAGCTTGTTTACTAACAGACATTGAAATGAATTCTAGATGTTAAAATTAAAGGAAGAGGAAACCAAGAAGAAGGTAATTAAAAGACGCATTAGGAAAACAAAAGTAAGCATAATAACGATTACATGTAGGAGGCATACTTAAACGCTTAGGAGGAAGAGCAAATGAAATGATGGATGTTATTTCCGAACCTGTTCGATGTAAGAATTATTACTGAAATTCTTGATCGTCAACTAAAACGATGAATGTATTAGCTGTTGAGGGATGGATCATTATTGTTCGTGGACTACACGAAGAAACAGACGAAGATTCTTTAGTAGATAAATTTAGAGAATATGGTGATGTCAAAACAGTGCATCTCAACTTGGACAGACGTACAGGTTATGTCAAGGTAATAGAAAAATTCGCGGAGCGTGTTTATATGCACAAATATGTACTAAAATCACATAATCTTTTAGGGATACGCGTTTATTGAATACGAGTCACGTAGAGAAGCAGAAGCAGCTGTCGAGCAAGCGAACGGCTCGAGATATTTGGGAGAGACAATTAAAGTAGACTATGCCTTTGTTAAGGGGCCTTCGCATGATGATCGTTCTAGAAGGGATCGTAGACGAGACAGAAGCTTGAGTCCCAATAGACGTTAAAAGCTTAAGGAAATAAATAATAATAATAATAAAAGGGAAGGAAAGGGAATAAATGCAATTGCTAGAGGTTAACAACATTATATATTCATGCACGAAAGAAGAAGATCTTCTTCCTGTCAGTGCAGTATGGTGTAAGTTTAGTGAGCATGAGAAAGAAAGAAAGAAAAAAAGAAAGGTTATAAAAGCAAAAAAAAAAACAAGCTAAATGAACAACTAAAGAACTGTTGTTTTAAAAAAGAACAAGAGAACTCTCTTGTTCCTATCCTAAGTACACATTTTTCTACAAGAACTATCAGAATAAGTTGTTAGTGTTCACACAGATAGTAATGAATCTAGGCATTAGTGTTATAAAATGACGAGCATTTTAATTGTTGGACAACAGAGACAGAGAGCAAGTCATGCATCCCGAAAAACCCAAGCTGCCGGCAAAGAAGGTTTTAGAAAGCGGAGAGGAAGAGAGACATGCAATATGACACAAAGTAAATATGCAGAGTGTTGTTTGTATAGTCACACGTGTGTTCCGGCTGTAATACAGATCAGATTATTAGACACAAAGATATTTCGTACATACAACTAGACGAAAGCGTGCAATGGCGACAAATAGACACATAATGTGTATAAGCATAGAGCATTTTAAGGGAGTCGTGTAAAGAAGCCTTTGTCAGGGGATCTTCGGTCTGAAAGCGATCTCCGATAGAAAGTACAGAAGAAAGGACCCTCGATCACGTTAAACCTTAATGGTAATAAGCTAGAAGGAAAAGGGTGGAGGAGAGGGCTGGCCTTTTTAGC
The DNA here is from genome assembly GCF_002708625.1 of Rhizopus microsporus ATCC 52813. Lineage (NCBI taxonomy): Eukaryota > Fungi > Mucoromycota > Mucoromycetes > Mucorales > Rhizopodaceae > Rhizopus > Rhizopus microsporus. The sequence continues at coordinate 581,544 of NW_019671921.1, read as the reverse complement.
GAAGGCAAAATTTCGGCGACAGATGTAATTGGACGGTAATAAAGTAGTGCATTATCTTTGTGGGACAAAGATATATCAAGATCTTCAGTTTAAAATAAGACACTGATTTTGTAACAGTAACATGAGATAAAACAGTGAACAAATTATTGCATATTCCCATGGATGTGATCTTTTTTTTCTTTCATTCATCTGAAGGAACTACTGCAAGGCGTGCGATACACAAGCACGCTTTTAATTAATTTTGAAAGGATAATCATTTATACGTTCACATTAGTATAAAAAATAACAAAAAAACCAGAAAATATGATTCTCTTGTCACTATGGCTACATCATAGCGATCATCTATATCAGCAAAACTTTAATTGATTACTATAGCAACGACTGTGCTTAAACTTTATGTATGTGTGTTTCTTTAGCTCAAGGTACAAATATTTTTTAGTCTCATTTTCTGTACTACAAGTTTATATGCATACAAATATAGAATAAGTGATACGCATAGCTTAATTTCTTCTAATATAGAACCTCATTGTTTGTTAATGTTTCATTTTGAAACAAACTAAAATTTATGCAGTAAAATGATCAAAGCGCAGAACAGCTATATTTTCTCCCTGCTTTTTCTTTTATCCTTTCTATTTCGCTTTTTCTTGCCTCGGAAGTTGAAATAGACAGCAATAGTTAACGTAACACTGCCGTGAAAATTTAGAAAGGCGGAGAGAAAATAATTAATTTATTTGGCTGTCAACCGATTTCTTGGGTTCACTGACAATGATTTTAAAATTCGCTTTTTCTTTCACTTTTTCCTTCTTCACTTTTGCCCTTTGATAAATGAATTCAGAGACATTAGAACGAGTGTGCGTAGATGGAATATGTCACTGTGATTGGAGGCTTACTCTACAAGACTGCGTAGAGGAAAAAGCCATGACGATCATTCATGGCATAAACGTTGGTATCTCGGGCATTACAGTGATCTTGGGTATATAAAGCCATATATGCAAATCTTTATAGTTTACTAAAGAATACTTGTTTTTTTTTCAGGCACAGCGCTTTTATGTCATAGACTATTTATTAAAGGACATCAACTAGTTGATATTAATTTAAGTAAAGGATGCTTTCGCCCAAAGCCGATTGATTGTATGCTACTATTTATTATATTCTACAATTTACGCAAGTGTTTTATACATATAAATCAGCAATACACAATTAATAACAGATCAATTCCGTGTAGTTCGTCTAATATCCAGCATAATCTTAATCACCGATATCGCAACAGACCTGATCTCACGTTCATGTACGTTAATATAATTATGCTGATCTTTTCTATTTACTGATTATATGCTTAGTCATGTTTGAATTCCCATGGCAATTTGGTTATGGTGCATTTGCCTTATATCTGGTTGGTATTGCTCAAACACTGGCAGATGTAAGTTGATTGGTGAATGCTTTATAAAGAAACTAATCATGTGATTATAGAGCCATAAAGTCATTGCAAACAGTTGGCTGCCATCACCTAAATTGGTCGATCTCTTTGGAGGAACACTTTTCTTAGCTCCGTTTATCCTCAACAATAGCATGTCTTTAGCAGCTGGTATCATGGCAGAAAGAGATTTACGCTTAGCCGTCATTTTCACAAGATTACTCTATGTATTTTGGTTTATTCACTGTACAAGCCTTGGTATAGCTGTTCTCATCTCTGGTCTGCGGTTGATCCACATCCTGGAAGAGCATTTAAAGAAAATCCGTAGCACAGGAGGTCCTCGTTACACGTCGATCAAAACCGGCATTTTCAAAATACGAGTCGTCATGGGCATTATCGTTGTTTGTGTCCTGATGTTTGCAACTTTTCTATTACTCTATGGAATTTTGAGAAACCTTATTATTGTCAACAAAGCCGGATCCATTGTGCTTGGAGCTATATGGAACTTTCTGGGCGCTGTTTCAACCCTTGGAGTGGTTATTGCCGTTCTAATTAAGTAAGTAAATTTATATTAATTATCTCCTACAGTAACTGACATTGTTCTATTTATTTCAGTCCTAAAATAGATGAAAATGCTAATCTTGGCTTGAAATCTTCCAGTGCCGAAAAATCCAACCCAACACCTTACTCTAATTTTGCATCACAAGAATACTCTGCCACTGCTAGTGCCTTAAGCTCAAATGGCCAAGGAGGCGTTAATTCAGCCACATTTGATGAGCTCAGGATGCAACAAATGCAATACCAGCAAGTGTTCCAGAAACACAATAACCACGCTATTCCACGAATAGATTCAAACATGGATCGCAAAAACAATATATATATCCCAGATAGTGTGCCTTCACTAGCAATGTCAGATATAAATGCACAAAAGTATGAGTACTCCTTTGAATATAATAGCCGCAGCAAAAACACTAATAATAATATAACAGACGATGATCAGATAATTGATGATGGAGAAACATCGCAACTAGACCTAGTAGAGCATGCATCAAGAAACCAAATGGGTACATATTAAGCATCCGTCTTGTTTATACTACAAACATATATACATATATACAACATACATATGCATGATAAATTTATAACCATATTTTACGCTACAATCATAATATAATTATCATGTAAAAATACCGTACTTTCATTCGTCTTTCTATGTTCAATCTGGTTGGATCACAATGATAATTTCCATATTAGGAATAATGTCAGCTTGGCTCGTGAGTGTCTTTTCAGGGCTGTTTTTTTTTTAAGTTCCCATGGTATTGTTATGGTAACATGAACCACCTTTCTGGAATAGGCAGGTTTATGGTTGCCCGCTTTTGTATATTTCTTGACGGACCTTTACATAGTTTTTGCGCCACACTGACCAGACGCGTATAATTACTGTTATTTTTTGTTGATTATAACAACAGGTAGACCTTATTATGAGTATAATTCATTTTTAATGTTGCCACATCCAGATTCAACTCGCACATTTCTGTGCGCACAGATGAATCAAGAAACAGCCCAAAAAAAGTCACTTCCCTGCGTCATCAGTTCAGGTGGTCGTATACTCCGCTGACTGGATTGAGAACAGAACCATTATCTTAAACAGCTTATTCTACTGTCAGGCATAGACTCTTCCTTTTCTTTTTTTCTTTTTCTTCACTTAAATGAACAATTGATATATCTTATGCTCACAGACTCTAGTTTAACAAATATATTAGTTGTGGTATGAATCAGGCTTTTCTTGCTATATTACACACCAAGTACCTAATCTACTTCTTCATCAATAGAGTGGTGTATCACAGATACGCTATAGAGTATACCACCAATATTACATTAGAGAACAACTTATTGAATACCTGAAAAAACCACACGACAGCACTAATAATAATCATAATCATAATAATGACAATGCCTTACTGAAAGCATATGCTGAGCTCCTGTCAATCAACATTCCAGCATTTTGGCAGATCTGTAAAGAATCGTTAGAGGATTCCGAAAATAAACTATTACTTGAACTTTGGGTGTTTTGGTTCGATGATGGACATACAGGAAGAGTTGATTCTAATGAATATCTCCGCGAGTTAGACGGTAAGATAGACACTTTGTAGTGAAAATGGGCAATGTCTGATCTCGCTCTTGCTTATAGAAATAAAAGTTGGATCTTTCACTTGGGAAAATGCTTATTCAAAGCTTCAATCACCTACTGCTTCACCGCCCTCTACTGGAACACAGGCAAATGCTTCAACCTCAGTGACAGTCTCTGTTGAATATGGAATGTTTATACGATCTGTACGAAACCTGTTAGACAAGTAAGTCTCTGTATTTTGCTTCAAAAAAAGAACTTTTCCTATGTTCTAACGCTTTTAAAGGCAAATCAAAGGACGAGGAGCAGTTCCTTTAGGAGAATTTTACATTTTTCAAAATAATGATAACCTTAACAATGTGATGTGGACTAAACTGAACTATTCACAATCGTCGAATACTTCATTATGTTGCTCATATAACGTCTATCTAGCAAATACCAATTTAGTCTTTCAACCGAATCCTCGACGTATGAGAGTTAGATCACTCACTCATCAAACTTTACGTATGAAAGGACAAAGAGGTATGCTTAATATGCACAGATATGCATGCATATAGCTGACCAACCAAATATAGTTATCTTAAGCCCGTCCGGTGAATTTGCCACTATTGCTTCCAACAGTTACACATTACCCAAGCAGACTGAAGAAGCGATCCTAAAGGCGTGGTCTTCACTATTTGATATTCCTTATAAAACTTTAATTCAACATAATCGCAGCACAATCAAGCCTCATCCATTACAAGAAGAACAAATGGATCAACCGCAGGTCATTCACAAGTGCTTGCCCAATCTAATTGCATTAAAGAGTACTACCAGGGGAACCGTGTTTTACTATCCTACAGCATTAACCTTTGTACCTTCGTCATCTAAAATATCCCCTACTGCTATGGCAGGCACCAATGGCCTGTTCAGGTTCAATCAGGGATTTTCAGAAACTTTTGGAGACAAGTGGAGTAGATGGGCATGGAACAGTACATTTTCCAACTACTGGCAGTTTGCATGTCCAAGAGGCACTACAATATCCTCAGTACTTGACATGCTTTCTCTAGAAACTGCTAATGTAAATCAGACAGCAATCCTGCAGAAAGTCATGAACGAAACAATGAACGCAAGTCCTTTGATGGTAACGGCGTCCATGGCAACACCTGCCTCTACCAATGGTAATCAGCAGAGAATGGATACATCCATCACTTCGACACCTGTCACCAACCAAGAAGAAAGCGAGGATAAACCAAAGATCAAGAACCAGCAAAATCTTTCTCTTGTCGAGTTTACCGTTGCAAATTTTTCTGTTCCTGAAGCTAATCATGATGACATTCCTGAATACCCTCAGCAATACGCTAATGCAAGTGTAAATAATGCCATGATGATAAACAATGCAAACGTAATGCAGCAACAGCAACATCAGCAGCAGCAGATGCACATAGCTCAACAAATAGATCAAATAAAATTGGAGAACATGCACGCTGGTATATTAGCGAATGTAGGAACAGCAGCAAATAACTTAGCATACCAGTCACCTCAAATGACAAATCTCGGGCTAGATCCATTTGGATTAGGTGATAGTATGGATGTAGACAACATAATTCTAGATATACCAAATAGATGGAGCGATGATGACATGGCTGATTTGGATAATTTCGACTTGGGAGTGACAGAGGAGGACTTTGATTTTTTCAAGTCAAAGCCAGTGCCTGTTTCTAATGCGACTATACCCGTAAAGGATGAAATGTTCATTGACACTACTAATGCAGCGGACTCCTTGATGCTCATGACCGATATAAAGCAAGAGGATACCACTGATGATTTTAATATGTTGACGAATGACAAGCTTTTAGTCTTGGATGATAAAAACCAAGTGATGATGGATACCGAGATGGAGAATGCTGCAATTGGAATACAAGATTTATCTGTCACACCGCTAGAAGTTGCCATGGCACAGCAGGAGAATCTCATGATACTGCAAGGCCAGCAACAAGTAGATACTGATTTGTTACATAAACAATTGTTGATGCATCAGCATGATCAGCAGCCAGATCAACACTTTGGTCAAGGTGCCAAAATGCCAAAAGAACGCCAATTATTTATACCATCAACTTTTGCACCAGTCAAGATAGACACTATGGTCAATGACTCGAAATACCACAGTGGCGGGAAGTTTACCTATCCATCTACTGATGGAATGAGTAGCTGTTTGCCAAGAGGCGACTATTATAGACCTGATTACGTCCCTGCTAGCCGATCAAAGAAACTCCGAAAGAAGATGTCCAAAACAGCTAGTATTGTCACTCAAGATAAGGAAAGCGCTGTCTCCAACAGTAAAGAAATGGCTTCAGAAAACAATTTGACACAGAATCTAGAATCAAAGACGAAGAAGCCATATAATGGTACACATGTCAGTATATCCAGTAGTAACAGCAGTAGCAGTAGCAGTGATAGTAGTAGCGATTATACGAGTAGCAGTGGAGACGAAGGTAATGATTCAGATGAGGATGTCGTAGAAAGATCAAGTCATGCCTTGAATAATGTATCAATAGCTCAGCATAATTATCTCGATAAGCTTCTTTCAACGTCACCTTCTTCTAGCAAGATAACGCCTGCTCATCAAGTCGTGTTTGATTATGACAGCCCATTCGCTAATGCAGTGACCGAGAGTCTGGGAAACACGCCAAACCAGCAAATTAGTATAAGCTCGCAGGAAGATTATAAAGCGTTAGAGTACCTTTGCCAGCAAGCTGTTCTTGGTGGATATCCCTTTTCGGGTGGGACCGAGACCATTTCATCTAATGGCACCGAGACTACGGAAGGAGAATCAACCAAGATTATTATATCGAGAAGAAGGCATCTTTTGCAGGCGTTTTACGGAGATACTATACACGTTTGCTCAACACCTCATGATGCTGAGTATATGAACCAAAACTTCAAGGATATTCTCATCAGTCTATTTGCAAAGAAAGTGTCTGATCTAAATCCTATGGGCCTAGATCAACCTCTTCTTCCCGTCTCCATCACTGTGAAGGGCCCTTTGAACCTACAGCAATACTACGATCTTTCAGAAACGAATCAAGCGCACTCCAAGTATGGCAAATATCAAGTAAAGAGACGAAGGCCAGCTGAGCCTAATCTGGATACATTACGCCCACCCAACATCGTTATTAACCGTCAAGAGGAGTTCCTTGAAGGAAGCACAAGGATGATTATGTTTTGGGAAAAGCTACGTCTAGAGCCTTACTCTTGCAAGAAACATATCAATTATTTTGTGATGTATCCCAAGAATGATGCTATAGAATATAATGTATCCCAGTTCTTTAAGAATCTTGGTACATTATATGAAACATGTCAATTAGGCTCTCATCATCCTGGAAACATTGGAGTGTATCGTAAAGGCTTGGTTCCAGTTACTTTGCTACGTAGGTTTCTTTTATTTATTTAAGAAAACGGCCTGTGTTTAACTCTATTTTTTTTTTTTTTTTTTTTTTTTTTTTTTTTTTTTTT
>NW_019671921.1:550679-574407 GCF_002708625.1 Rhizopus microsporus ATCC 52813 | reverse complement strand
CTATAGCATCTTTACCTAATGAATCTTTTGAGGATCAACAGATTCGAAGCTATGCAGCGGAATGTCAAAACTTGGGTGCAGCTCTGGGAAATGCTTCTAACGAAAACGTTTATCATGTCATTTATTTGCTTAACCCTCTGACAAGCCTATCATCCAACATTCAGCTTACCCGGTGCTTTGGCGGGTTGATGGAAGCCTACAGTCGTGCTAACGTCAAGGCTGCAGGCTCAAAGCCTGTTATGCAACTTGTTCCCGCAGAACACGTCCTACGACCCTCCTCGTTTGGCGGATGTTTGAAATTTGGGCTGAAAGAGATGGCATTTTCTGTCTACACTAAATGCCATGCTATTGTGACAAGACAACGCAATGGATTCTCTGATCATGCACCTTTAGTAGCTGAGATCTATGCACCTCCCTTTGTGCTACCGAAGCCGGTACCGACTAACATACAGTACTCACTAAAGAAGAAACTTCCCACTTTTCCTACCATACTTGATGGCCATGCTGTGCTACATATAGGTTACTGCTTTAGCTTTGATGATAGATGGATGATTATTGTATGGACTGATAACAATGGAGAACTAATAGAATACGCAACATTGGACAGTCGTCTCGGCAATCAAACCCGACAGGACATGTTTGGAGAAGCATGGCGCCGCACCAAAGCCATCTCTAAGCGAACAGGATATTCATGGACGTTTGTGATAGCAAAGATTGGTCTCATGTTTGAAGATGAACTAAAGGCATGGCTAAACTGTACTGGATCAGAAGAGAAAGCGGCCATTGTGTGTTTAGACCTTGAATCACCGTTACATGTTTCACCGATTCCAAGCGGTCATGCGAATGAATCTGCATCATCGACCGTTGGCATTGGCATAGATCCTATAAGCAACAATAGCGCTCAAGCCATGATGAATCCAGGAAGCATAGGAGGAATGGGATCAGGATTTAATCATAAAAAGCCAGTATCTTCAGTTGATGAAAATGGAGCAGGTCAGACAAAGGCGCTGCTACTGAATCATCGCGTTGCTTATTCCACCAAAAGAGAACGCGCATCTCTTGCTACCTTAACCATGAACCCGATTTCTGCTACAGAGAGCTGGATGATACCCTTAGCCAGTGGCTACATGATCCATACTCCACTACCTACAGAAAATTCATGTCATGAACTATTTAATTGTAACCTACCAGTTATAGAGGTAATAAGGGAAATTCTTTATAATAGTGTGTGTGTATACTTAGTTCTTTATAGATACATTTAGTTTTTAATCAAACCAATCATTCAGCATACAGCACATTAAGAGACATAATCAAGAAATACCATGATTTATCCTTTGTGAATATCATGCCATCTAACAACAACTGTTTTCCTATTCATCTTGCCCTTATTGAACGACTCTCGCGTATATTACTTGTAGTTAATGCATAACTCTTTACATAAATTTTTTCTGTATTAAAGTGTGAATTTTTTTCTATAAACTGTGGCATACAATTTCTGGCATAAATATTTAAACTTTAAAAAAAGTGATGGCGTATCATGCTGCGGTATGCTATGATGCAAGTGGGACACATGATACAAAAAGTGGTCAAGGCGACTTGATCTGTGCCTGATCTTACTGTTACACACTATGTGTTTTGAAAAAAACAAGCCTATTTTTATTATTCATCCTATGAAGCAGAGTAAATAGTTTTGGATAAAAAAAAAGGCATACATCTCTTTTTAATACAAGTTCAATTCTGGAAAATGATTAATTAATACATTTGAAAGTATTGTTTATATCCAATCATCAGTCCTTATCATTCACTCATAACGTGACATTTTTCACGCGGATATGATTCCAAGTATTTATATTTCACTTTTTAGTTTTTTTTCTTTCTCTTTTTTCTCTTTAATATATAAGAATGAGATCAAAGTTTAAGGGCGAACATACATTTGGTAAGTTGTGAAAGCGACTAATGAATATAGTAATAATGCTTTACTTTCTAGAAAAAAGAAAGGCAGAAGCAGATCGTATAAGACAAAAGTATCCCGATCGAATCCCAGTCATATGTGAAAAGGTTGAAAAGAGTGATATACCGACGATAGATAAGAAGAAATATCTCGTTCCAGCAGACCTCACTGTGGGTCAATTCGTTTATGTCATTCGAAAAAGAATCAAACTAAACCCAGAGAAAGCCATCTTTATATTCGTTAATGAGATTTTACCTCCTGCCGCAGGTATTAAAATAATCTTATTTATCTCTTTTTTTTTTTTCTAAACATTTTATATTAGCTCTCATGAGCTCTATATATGAAGAACATAAAGACGACGATGGTTTTTTGTACATAACGTAAGTCTTTTATATACAGATTATGTCCCTCACTTATATATATGTATTTTTAGCTACTCTGGTGAAAATACATTTGGTCAGTAATCATATATTGTATCTAGCTTTGCACACACACACTTTTATATATTATTATGCATTCATACATTTGTACATGCCAACCACAACTGTAAAAAAAACCCCCAGTCAAGAGCTCCCCTTTCTTTTCCCTCTTTCTTTTTTGTTCTTTCTGGTTTTTGTTGTAGAAAGGAATTTATATACTTTATTACAGCTTTCATACACACTTAAATGTTGAATAATAATAATAAAGTTCAACTACTTCCTCTTGTTGCTTAATCATTTAGATGTTCAACTTGGTGTGGCGCCAGTTTCTACGCTTAGCGTTCCAGCTATATTTACATCGTTAGTTTTACTGTTTAAAATATTTAATTGTTTTATTTACCGGATCTTGGTGTCAGTCTTGAGACGGAACCAGTGGGGCAAAGGGCGGTTTTGCTTCTTAGCCTTGCCGAGCTTAACCTTGGTGATGAAAGACTTTTGAGAAGGCTATATATTAAAGCAGGTTAGAATCCATTCCACACAAAGCATACATGTTATATAGCCTTCTAATCACTGTCTTTTGGAATGTCATGCAGTCTGGGGAGTATATAATAATGTCGTTTCACTATTGATGCATTCATTCCTCCCTCTTTCGTCATCCATCCACTTCTTTTACTGATTGAATATCTTTTTGTCAACATCATTTATCATCCATCCATCCATATACGCACATTATATACTCCTCTTTTACATGGATGCATACCAAAAGAATGGATTGTGGGCTGTTCATCTTTACATACCATTTGGATAAGGCTTTCTACTTGTTCAAGTGGAAGAACTCTCCTCTCACTCTGATACCAAGCCGGAATAGTCCCAAATATTTCGCAGTCACATTGTAACCCCGAACAACTTCCTTAATCGGAGCATCAATCAGATCTTGCAAAAGACCACCCAGATGCAGTCGACATGTACTTCTGTTTAAGCTGTAGCATTGAAGCAGATTGAATATACTGCTTTTTGAATATGAATTTGCGTTAGGATTAGAAAGCTTTTGCACTGACATTAAAAATATATTTGCGTCAAGGTAAAAAAAAAAAAAATATAAATAACCCAAAAGGCTGCAAGTGATTCAATTACCTTTTTTATTTAATTCAAATGTTATAACAAACATGCGAGTTTATGACTAATAGAGAGATTACTTCAGATAATGATATGGATACTTCATCTGATGATGATATGGAAGTAACTGAGGAAGGGGAAACTGAAAATGACCATTTTAATTTGAGTAAAGAATGGGCTGAGAAAATAAAACAAACTGGCAATTCATTATCTTGTGTGCATGAATTTATGGATGCTGATGCACCAGAAAAAATCAATGAAAATTCATTTGGAGATGTATTTATTTTTGCAGAGTCAATGTCATTAAAGAAAAAGAACAAGACTCCTGTAGCCAAAACCCGAGGTTCTTACAGGAAATGTACTGTTGAACAAATTGAAAAGCTCTTTGATTTCATCATTGAAGAAGGCTTCATTATCAAAGATGCAGCTTTAGTCTCTGGAATCAATCTTTATACTGCCCAAAATTATGTAAAAACGTATAATAATGATTCGCAGAAACGACTTCCAGGGACTTATAATAAACCTTGTGGAAGATCTTGTTCAAAGTTAACTAAGGAGCATTCTAAATTTTTTGTTGACTATGTCAAAAAGAATACTACTGCTGTATTAGATGAGTTAAAATTAAAACTGAGAAATTAGAGTACATAAACATAATATTGCTCTAAAGAAACTTGAAGAGGCACCAGCAGCGAGAAATTCCGACAGAGTAATAGCATTGCGAAAAGCGATTGTTAAAAACCAGAATCAGCTTCTTTTAAAAAAAGAAAAGCAGATGATAAGGAAGTAAAAATAAATAATAAAGCTGGAACAAGAGCTGAGCACTTCTTGGCCTACTTAACCAACGAAATGAACACACTAGATAATATAAAAGGTCAGTATATTGTTATGGATAATGCACCTATTCATAAGCTAAAAGCAATCAAGCACTAATCGAAGAACGAGGACATAAATATATATGTTTATTACCAAATTCTCTTTTCTTGAATCTAATTGAGGAATTTTGATCAAAAGTAAAAGCTGGTGTTCTTCTAACACCATTGACAGCAGATGATCGTCTCACAGATCTATATACGAATCGACTGGAAAAGTAGCAAAAAAAGGTTGTAAGGGATGGATTGAACACTCAAAGTCTATTTCTGAGGACTGCGGAGCCAACATCTAGGACTTTCTATTGTTTATGCTAGCCATTTGAATTTCTGTAAGCTACTACTTTTTATGGTTTAGGCTATCTGTCCCGATTGAGTTTATCAACCAGTGCCACAACCCAAACCAAGTTTAAATCAATTAAGATATGTTTGATATGCTGAAGTCGATTATGGCCCCTTCCAGTAAAAGAAATTGAACTAGTTGGCGTAGCAAGATTACTTTGATGGATCAAGATAGAATGCCTTACGCTGTTCGTGGCTCATTTTTGTAAAAGCAATTGTATTAATAATACTTGACTTCTTTTGATAACTCTGATAACTTGTAAATGGTATAAAAGGATCAGAATTTCAATAAAGAGACCAACAAGTCTGAATCCAACAAAAAAGGTTTTAAATAAGAACACTAAGTTTTCTAACCGAACAGCTTATCGTAATACTTTTTCTGAAGTTAATCTATACTTACACCCACAGGTTTCAGGTGCTTCATTTAATAAAAACCACCACACAGTACATCGTCATGTTCGTCCATGTAAAAATGACATTTTTTTAGCATTGTCAAACAAAGACTTGATGGCTGATTGAGGGAAGCTAGTACAATGGCCAAATTCCTTAATAGTACTTGTAAGGAGTTCATCTGGGAGATCCTCTACTAAGCGCTTAAAGCACAAAATAATTCTAATAACTAAATCGCTTTGATCGCCAGTCAAAACTGTGCATGAAAAGTTGTTTTCTATTGATTATTATTCAATATGATCATCTCTCCCCTCAGTACAATATTTAGGATAAAAAAATACTAAAGTGTTTTCATTTCAAATATTTATTAGCAAATAATTAGTATATTTGAATAGAAATATCAAAATAATATTGTAACAAAGTTAGACTATAAACAGATTAAGAAAGCATTTTTCAAACTTTGAGATTACTAATTATTTAAGAAGAAAAAGGTCAGTAAACAATAATATTACTTCTAATATTAATGGCTGTTAGGTTTCTACAGGACTTACACAAAGCACAAAGACTCTGCGGGGTCGTTCACCTAAGAAAAAAATCTGACATTCAATGATAATCATTTTTCGATTTACTCATATAAATATTTTAAAGCGGTCATTCTCCGTCGAATGAAATCTATGGAGAATTTTATGTGACGGTCGGATGGAGCCAACAAGGAAGGATATAAAACCAATAAAAGAAATACAATGTTATATAGTTATTATTTGATCTTGATGAGCGAGGTCTTGATAAGGAGTGGGTGGGCGGGTGATATCCTTCATTGTTGGCTTATCCTCTGGTCCATTGACCAATTTTAATGTCAGCCAGTAGCGTTGAGCCCCATTCCAAAAATTTTTGTCTTCAAGTTGTGGTATTTATAGACGAAATGACAACACCAAGTAATCTGCTGAATGAGTTCAATGATCTATTTGAACAACAAGCTGAAATAGAGAACAGTGAAGAATTTAAAGCAAAAAAACAGAAATATAGCGACTTAAAGTAACTAAAGCATGTGCATATACATATTTATAATATATTGACTACATATTTAGATTAGAGCCTAAAAGTGATCTGTCTGTACGTTCTGAACCATTTCAAGATCCAGATCTACTCCCATATATTTCTCTGGATAACTATCTCATAGTAAAGAAATTACACGCAAGAACTGTCCGTATTCGGCCTAATTTCAATGCTATTACTTTAAAAAGACCACAAGCCAAGGACGTTTCGTCAACACGTATAATGGATGATGAAGATGTTGCCATTCTAGAACTATTTGAAGGAACAGTTCAAAGTGATAAAGTGTATATTAACCCCATTGCCCCTAAGCGAAGAAAGTTCATGCGAGAGGAAAGTATGTCCAGTGCTAACGGGACATCCGTCAGCTATGCTAGCACTCCGGCTGCATATACTTCTATTCCAAATACACCCATCAACGTATCTTCACAGCCACTCTCGCCTTCTGCCATTTCTGAAGTAAGCAGTTCTCAAGGTACGTCTGAGCTTGAAGAGGCCTTTAACGATATATCAAAAAAGATAAAGCAGAGCGCATTAAGATCAGTGGGGTAATAAGACTTGTTACATATCTAAAAAAAGTTTGTAACATGTGGTTTATCTTAGAGTGGTCGATGCATATACGCTGTTAGCTAGATACCATGATTATTACTCTTTTACTTTAATGCCTGAAGTAAGCAAAGATAGATCATTCTAATAATATAACTAAAATATCATTGTCCTCCCCTCTGTAGCTCCCTTCAGCTACCACAACCCAAGATGTCAATGTAAGTGACAAAGTTCATTTCACCCCTATCTAATGTCTGACCCTCTTATCGGTAGCCTACAGACATAAACGAAACAGTAATCACTGTGCTTTTTTATGTGCCTGATAGCTACACAAAGAAATTACAAGAAATCGAAATTCTGGGATCACACAGTTTATGCGATCTAAGAGACACAATAAGCTGCTTCTCTGACCTTCCAACTGAAATAGACGACAATGATAACAATGCAGAGGCTGAGGCGCATCTGTTTGATAAAGATAAAAAAAAACTAGTACCTAGCTTTTTTTATATGGATCACACGTTCTACATTGATGCTCGACACGAACAGAATACAAAAGAAGTATATGAGAAAATAATTAACGAGTGGCTTGATAAAAAGAAAGTTGACAAAAGCAAGCTCAAGTATAATGCGCTTTGTATGGAAGATACATGCCTAAAGGATATAGCCTTGCAGCTAAATCGCCCATTGGCCTATGTTCACAATAGCAACTGTGAGCATGTATTTATGATCAAAGATATCAAACTGCTGACACCTAGTGAATACGACTCCACCGAGGGCTTTCCAAAGACAACACGTACTTTGATGTACAAGCGAGCCAAATGTAGCATGTGTACTATTTATCCTGCCTCGTATGCGCCTATTTTTTTGTATGGTCAATGTGTTTACGTTACTCATTCTTTTTATGTATAGGTACATCACGAAGGGCGACATCATTAGTGGACATTCTCCTTGTTTCTTCTGCAAACCATGTTTCAAGTCATTTCATGCGGGAAGTGATTATGATAAACAGTACAACTTTAAGGTATCAAGATATTATGGATCTTTTTAGTAAAAACAGGTTTATATGAATGCAATATACCCCACACACATGCTTAATTATGCGTTCTATGTAAATATACTATTTATTTCCTATTTACAATAAAGGATATCCTGTTTCATTATGTTAGATACGTGTTAGTTTGTCTGATAGATAATCTAAAGCCTGTTCAACAATGTCCAGTGACTCTTTCCAAATTTGAATAGAAAAATACAATGCGAAGGGATGAATCTGTTCTTGAGGATGTGTCTTTGAAATTGTCTACGGACATTGTATGAGTATCATATGAAGGGTATATTGTTATGACCTACCGAAAGGAATTCAAGTTCATCCTTTGCTTGTTTGGTTACACGTTTACATATAGACTGAAGCATAATATAGGCTCTTCTTTCATTATCGACACTGATCATATCATCTTGGCCCATGACTACATCGTGCCAATCCATGACACGTCTATCGAAGCCGGGTTCAGTTGTTCCATTCAGTGCAAGTAGCCTTAATGCGGCCATCAGACGAAATGAAATTTCCCCTCTCTTGACGCTATAATCTCCAGCATATCTATACACAGAAATTAACAAACGGAGACATATGTAATAATAAGCACGCCATTACCCTGATCCTTCTAGTATGTCCTTTTTGATAGTCAATCCTCTTTTGGACTCTAGTTCTGAATAAAGAGACCAAACTTCTTTATCGAGTAATACAAAGTTGTAGCTATTTTCTTTCAACACGAATCCGTATTCTCTCAGCATGGCCAAGTTATCATGAGGCCCGTAGTTAATAAACACCTACTAGAGCTTTTAATCATCAGGATGTTCACAATGTTACTTGATTGTATACCTGTTCCCCTTTCTTATAAGGTGTCAGAGTTTTAATCTCAAAGCACTGGGTTCTCACGTTAAATCCACTTTCAGTCTAATGGATATAGGGAGGGGTAAGCGTTTCATTATTCTATCGTTTTTATTCAATATGCATGTATATATACCTTTGCTTCAGTCGTATGATTTAGGAAATCAAGCATAGGTGCAAGAGCAATACTTCCGCCACTTGAAGAATGATCAGAACGCGTCATATGAATACATCGAGTATTTACACAGAGCCATGCCCATTCAAACTCCTTGATGCTCATCTCTTGCTGTGTCGGAAACTTGGATTTCAAAAATTTCTGACAAGTCAGATAATCGGCATGAATATTCTCTCGTTGTTGTTGAACCTCTTCTTTGAGAGAGGCAGGAAGATGATCAAACAGTATTTTGGGGTATTTGGCTGGCATTGTGTTAAAATGTATTGGCAACAGATCGACATAAGGTTTCCACCATGACTGCTTGTCCCTTGATAATAATACAAGATGTAAAGCCAGCATTTGGTGAGAACTGAGTGAATGAGGTCCATAAAGTTTTATCAAGCTTTCATCCGTAATCAAGAAATTATTGGGTACCGAAACAATAACTTCTCCTGCTTCAATGTCTTCTGTGGCCATCATACCTTGAAAAAAAGTCCTTTGTTTTTAATAACGAATTATTGCTGTCTTTGTTGGTCTATATTTTACCTCGGCCGGTATCTATTTATTTCATTGAAAATAGGGTATATTTAATATAAGAAACACTTGTGAGATCTCTGTTTCTTACTCGGAAAGTTGGCTAAAGCCAGTTTCGTTTCTGGAAAGGCATTGCTGTTTAACCACTGAATGAACTTTTCATACTTTCTATCGTGTACAGCTTGTCGATTTTAGTTACTCATGTTTTACACTCTATAACAAAAAAGAGAATAGGTACCAGTTCCTTTTATTGAATGGTTCATTTGACAGACAAGAGAAATAATACAAAAAAAAAAAAAAAATAAGAAAACCAAGCAAGTTCAAAGTCACTGAGTTACAAAAAAGTGACAAACTATGACTAAAGGGTGACAGTGGTTCTAAGAAACGATACAGCAACCAGAAGATTGTTTAGGTCCACCATCACGAGGGAACTTGGGAACAGAATAATGAGATTCAGGAAACGGTTGATACATATTGCGCTTGAGTTGATAATAAAAGAAAAGAAAAAACAGAGAAAGGGAAGAGGGAGTTTTATATTCTTTCAAATGTTGTCAATCGTGAATGAATCATTAATTCTTTATTTAAACAAAGATAAAGTACCCAAGATCACTAGCGCTCATTAAGAAAATACAATATCTAATATGTTGTCATAGATACTTTTTATATATCATGTATTTAAACACTTTGTATTGTATAAAAGTTGTCTTACTCTATTGGTTTCAGACTCGGAATAAGAGCAGCATAGGGATGATAATTTGTGCCTCCAAAAAAAAATACCCAAGGAACCACCAAGTAGATATTCTTATCTTTTCATGTAGTCTACACCCTTTTGTAGCACAGATCAGCAATCATGACAATACTGTATTCCTATTTGATAATATCTACCAATGATCGTCGTATCTACTCCAAGCCCATTTGTTCACACTCATTATACTTGGCAAGCCTAGATCCGTTACAAAGAACAAGATGTACTCATTATACCATGTAAAAAATGGGGCAATTTCCACTGGATGAGTATTTCCCCACCCAATGTTTCCTAACCGCACTGGGTCATGGGGTAACCTAAAAGACACTTCCGAGATGCCATATGCTTTCAATGACATTTCCTATTTTACATTATAAATGAAAATAGATTATCAGCGGTAAGCATCAACCATTGCATATATGCACACGCACACACAAATAGATAAAAATCTACGCTTGTATATATAAATGTTCATATAATAGTAGCTCTTTTTTTTCTTGTTATTAAAATGCAAAAAATACCTTATCGTTTTATACCTAAGCGATATCCTTTGTCTTGTTTAACTCTACGTTCCAAGAGATCCTATGGATATTTTAACTGGGATATACAAAAACGATGGAGCTCATCCAGTAGTGTCTTACCTACTAATAGACCTTCTCTTCATATTCCTCTACATCAACAATGTAATTACATTACTGGCTTTTGATATCATAGTTAACGCGTTGTGCTATATAGTGAAGCAATCATTCCAAACCAAGTCAAGTGTTTCTGCAGAAACAAAAGGTAAAAATAGATAAAAACAAAGGTTAAAGGTTTGTTGTCTAACTTAAAACTATAGAGAAAGTGATTATACTAGGTAATATATGCCTTTATTACTTACTATAAAAAATAACAATCTTGTATAATATCAACAGGATCAGGATGGGCAGGTAACTAGAAAAAAACTATATTGTTTATTAAATACTAACGCTCTGTATATAAAAAGGCTTTAAGCTGATGAGGGATTTAGACAAGGAAAGATATGATGTATCCGTAGTGTCTCCAAGGTAACTTCCAAAGTCTCTTATCAGTATCTTTTTCATTTACACACACTTTGCGATCAGAAATTACTTTGTGTTCACTCCTCTACTTGCAAGGTAAATCATGAATATGAAAATGATGATCTGTGTTCACATTTTATGTAAAGCACGTCCGTGGGCACGCTCGAATTTAGGTGTATTACTGAACCAGTCAGAAGCTATTCTAAAAACATAAAGTATCACCAAGCCTACTGTGACGAAATAGGTAAAACCAAGTAGATCTGTAATAGCAAGAATTAATCCAAGGATTTACAAAAATAGACCTTGACAGTCGTGTTGCTCACTGCACTTACAATGTAGACGATATCCGTAAGTTATCATTAAAGTATATCAACTTATCTAATCTTCCAATTGAACCAAAAAGAACAAAAGCGTTTTACACTAGACTATGATAAATTGATTATCGCCGTTGGTTCTTACTCAAATACGTTTGGCATCCCTGGTGTAAAAGATCATGCTTTCTTTTTAAAAGATGTGAATGATGCAAGAAAGATTCGTAAAAGGCTTATCGAGTGTAAGTATCAGATATTACATTCCTCCCAATACTCACGCTATTACACAAAAAAAGGCTTTGAAAATGCATCACAACCAGGCGTATCGGATAAAGATAAGGCAGATCTTCTTCATTTCGTCGTTGTTGGAGGCGGTCCCACAGTAAATAGGATTTCTTGTTCTATATACATTATATACTTAATTTTTTTTTCTTAGGGAATCGAGTTTTCAGGTGAGCTATATGACTTTATTGCCAATGACCTTTCGCGTTTGTATCCCACCCTGATGCCCTTCATTCGAATGACTCTCTATGACGTTGCTCCTAACATCTTGGGATCCTTTGACTCTCGCTTGGCTGATTATTGCCACAAGAAGTTTGATAGAAAGGGCATAAAAATAAAGACTCGTAATATATTTCATTAAAGGAACACATGCTTTTACTAACTCGACTTTACTTCCAGAACGCTATGTTGAAGAGGTGACAAAGAACCATGTCATCATCAAAGAGGAAGGAAAAGGTAACACTTGCTATTTTATCATTAGGGAAAGGCTAACAATGTAAAGTTCCATATGGGTTATTGGTCTGGTCAACAGGTTTAATGCAAAATCCTTTGGTTAAATCACTTTCTTCTTTGGCAAAGGATGCTTCGAAGCAAAGGTAATGGCAATAATTAATAACAATACTATTCAATTTCTCATTTTTTTTTTTTGTATATAAAAAGGATATTAACAAATGGAAAACTACAAGTAATTGATAGGGAATCAGGCCTTGCTTACCCCAATGTGTACGTATTAAACTTGTACTGATACTTTCTAGTAACTCTTTTATATATAGATATGCAATTGGTGACTGTGCAGCTATCAAGGACAATGATCTTCCTGCAACAGCACAAGGTATACCCTCATATTTCAAAACTCAATATTTATTGTTTCTTGTTTATTCTAGTTGCTACCCAGAAAGCTGGATATCTAAGTAAAGGTACTATATTAAAAATAATCTAGTATGTATAGTTCTTAACTCATTACTATTAGCCCTTAACAGCGTAAATTCGCCTATATCAGACTTCAAGTTTAGAAATAAAGGCATGATGGCCTATATTGGAACATCAGAAGCATTACTGGACATGTCGTCAGTGCATCGATCAGCCAAGAAATCAGGGCATCTTGCTTGGCTTCTTTGGAGATCTGCTTACTTTAGTATGAGCATGAATACTCGTAACAAGATGCTAATTGCTTATCATTGGTATATATTTGTTCTTAAATACTCTATTATACATTTATTAATGCAACACATTAGGTTTTTAACATGGAGCTTTGGCCGTGATATAAGTCGATTTTAAAACTTTGTTTTGAAAAAATAAATGACAAAATTTACCAGCAGTCATTTCAGAAAGTAAAGTCGCTGATTTTGAGTTTGATGTCGTGCAAAAAAATTCATGTTCGACTGATCCAAAAATAAAGTCGTTCTCCTTTACTGGGCCTACTACGTAATCTTTTCGATGATGTCCAAATCGAAGTTTTACTTTCTAATACTACTTCTCGTCGATTTCGTCCAAAAACAGGCGTTTTACGGGGTTCCATACTCTCAGTGTGTCTTTACTCGATATACATCAACCAACTACCAGCTCAACTGCGCACTCAAGCTCTTCCATCTAGCTTGTCACCACTGGAAATGATACCGTCCCTGAATTGCCTACTCTATACTGACGATGTAGCCCTCATCGCCGAACGCTCAAATATGGTTGACTTACTGCGGCAGTGCGAAAATCATAGTATACAAATGGAATCCATCTAAATGCGTGATCTTGGACAGTAGCACAGATCCAATTACATATACCCTTTACGATCAGCCATTACCAAGAGAAACATCTTTCGCATACCTTGGCGTCCCCTTTAAACCGGGCGGGCACCTCGATCCAGAGGAATCAATTCAACGTAATACCCGTAAGGCTCTTGCAACGATGAACATGCTGTCATCTGTTGGTGTGAATCCTTCCGGTTTCTCCAAACTTCTTTGCACTAAGTTTTACGCTCACATCGTTCGACTTCAGCTTGAATACGGTCTAGCCATCAATCGCTTCACGATCTCTTAACTTCATACTCTAGAGGAAGCCCAGAATAGTTGCATCAAGAAAATCTACGGTGCTCGAGGTAAAGCGTCCTCTAAGATTATGCTCCACATGTCCAAGCTTCCTCTCATGTCGGAGCGAGCCAGTATACTACAGGCACAGTTCCTCTTTCGTTCCTTATATTTGACAGAAGACGCACTGCTTACTTGTCTGTTATCTTATATCCGCAATACCAGATGAAGCCAGTGGTACGCTCTCTCTCGTACATCGCTTTGGAAATCGATGCTATCTACTACTGATGAACCCGATACTCGCTCACCCAAAGCTGCTAAACAGCGCTTTTTGCAACAGAATCTAGAGATCCGCCAACGATGCCGAAACTTCAAATTGCTTTCTAGCTGCCGTCGATCAATTTCTCTGGATCCTATACTCTGGTTGCCCATGTCCAAGTCAGAGCGCAGTCGCTGTATACGCTGGAGATTAGGCTGGCTTCCTGGTAGCAAACCTCAAACATGTCCTAAGCACCCAATGCAACAGCTATCTAAGAGTCACGCTATTAGTTGCCTTGATATGTATCGACGTCTGTTCATGCCTGAAACAATACGAGATCCATTGTCATTCCTTCTGAATATGCTTCCTTTACGCCCTTTGGTTCCCAAACCTAGCTCTAACCTGGTCTCAACGATGGCCGATTATATGCTCCCTACTACATGAATTAGATCAACTACACCATAACAAATTGATCTCTACTAAGCATCCCCATGGTCAAAAGCTTCTTGTATGGTTAAAGCAATTCATTTAACTTTTTATCGATAACCCTACTCATTAATTTTCGTTTACATTTTTTACCCTTGTACCCATAAGGGGCTTTTTCGCTACCATTCACTTCCAAACGGATTGAACGGGTCCGGGCGGATGTTTATTTTATTTTATTTTTGCGCTCATTTGGACCATCAATAAAATGTCATGTTTAAACAAAAATAAAGTCGTAATTCATTCTGCTAAATGTTTCGCTAAATGCCTCAATAAAGAGAAGGTATAAGGTTGAATCCAGTGCAAAGTAGGCCATCTGGCCACTCTTTTTTTTTTTACCG
Source organism: Rhizopus microsporus ATCC 52813 (assembly GCF_002708625.1). NCBI lineage: Eukaryota > Fungi > Mucoromycota > Mucoromycetes > Mucorales > Rhizopodaceae > Rhizopus > Rhizopus microsporus. Next base: position 559,672 of record NW_019671921.1, on the reverse strand, counting down.
CCTATGTCAATCATATTATCTGCAGCTAATGCTGCTTGTTCGATTTACGGACTCGAAATCGCTTTGGAGAATCAACTTTCAGCATTACAGCAACTTAAAGATGTTGGTTTGGAACCTGTTACGTTAGTCAATGGCGATCCCACCATTGCAGTCGCCATTTCAACAAAGAAAGTGAACATGGAGCCTTGGAGATACCAGCGTCTCCCACAAGATACTAAACAAAAACAACAATGCAACGATAGCAACAGTAGTGAATCCTTTATTGTTTCCATCCACCATCACGATCAGCAGTTCTTGATCTTGTGGCTAAGATTATGCCTTCCACACCTATCCCAGGCATAACGGAAGAGTATTTTCTTTCGGCAACTGAAGTCCATGACCTCGATTCAGTTTATATTCCAGATGATACTGTCACATCAGATGACCTTTTCGCCTAGCTGTCAAAAGGTGGCTCATGGGGTACAACTATTCGAAAGCAATCTAATAAAAAAAGAAAACGTGGCCGATTGCTCAATATCGTCAAAAAAGTTTACAGAGGTAATACCAGGAAAGTATCTTATTTTGATTAGATTTTACTTAGGATGATCTTTCAAATATTCAGGAATATAGATCACTGGTCAAATCGTCGATGGCCACCAAATGTACTGTTGGTTACGAACGAAGACCAAATACCGATGAACCTGACACAACCAAAAAGAAGCTAGTAAATCTCCAAACCTACAAGATGAAGACGAAGCTCTTATGTGAAGATGTATTTGTGTCTTGCAACACTTCTGCCAACGACCCAATTACCGAACGGGATGCAACAACTCCACCATATACTTTCGACGATTGCTCTGGTAATACACAGGACTTAATCACCAAGATCACAAATTCCGCTCGACAAATTCGCCTTGTGGTAATTGACTATGCCGGATTATCGACCAATCCTGATGATATCAGGTTATTCATATCTTTGAATAAGTCCATACGAGAAGTGGTAATGAATATTGGTCATAAGGTTGAAGTATATTCTCGTTATGACTTGCTCAAAAACATCAAGATCCTCAACAAATTTCGATGTCGGAGAGAATGTGTAAAACGATCGCGATAGTTATTGCAGCAGCTGCAACAGCATTGTAGTCACCACATCAACCAGCAAAAAAAAAAAAAAAAGTTTACTACTCCTATCATGTATATCTATCCACTCTTATCCTCAATACCATTTTATTTATAAGCAGGACATTTTTCACAGATCAAAAAAATAAAATAACCAGGGTTAGGTAGCCCATTTTACGCTGGTAAAAAAAAAAAGAGTGGCCAGGTGGCCTACTTTGCACTGGATTCAACCTTATACCTTCTCTTTATTGAGGTATTTAGCGAAACATTTAGCAGAATGAGTTACGACTTTATTTTTGGTTTAGTCGACATCATTGTTGAACACGTATTTTTTTGCACGACATCAAACTCAAAATCAGCGACTTCACTTTCTGAAATGACTGCATGAACAATGGTTTGGCACCCAGTGTAACCATAGCCGATTTGCAATCTACCTTCGAGAAACTATATGCCGACCTTAAACAGACCCAAGCTGAACTCAAACGAGCTCACGAGGAAATCCAAGCATTGCGTAACCAACAAGCTTCTGCTAATTCCAAGTCCTTTACTGACTTAAATGATCCTCAATTCCCACCTCTGCACCCCTCCTCCCAACCACTCCCTCCTTGGCGAGACGCAGCCCGGCTCAATAGTATCAAAGCCTCCATGCTCGAAAAGCGTCAACAACGTCGAGTACAACGTGAGGAAACTGCTGCTCGATTTTTACAACCACCTTCTGAGAACCAAGGTTTTCAGTATGTCTATATACCGACTAAAGCCCGTGTGCCCGTCGGGCAATTGAGAGGCCGTCTTCATCAACTGGACATTAGCAATAGCCGCATTCTTGACATTCATTACCCTACTCGCAATGTTGTGGCTCTCCTTGTCCACAACGATTATGCGTCTGAACTGAAATCCCACATCCAAAAATTTAAGGTACGCACCAAGGACGATTTCAACCCCTGCGACGGTTCAATCCTCATGGACCACAAATATGAACACTGCTCTAAAGAAGAACGCGATGGCTCTGCCCTTATGCGCCATAGTGATCGCGTGAAGAAAGCCCTTACCTATATCCGCACCCCAGTCAAGGCAGCTGTAGCCCGTTATTTCTACAATCAAGGTTGGATTAGCAAATTTGTTCTTAACGAAAGTCTTCCTACTAAAGTCACCAACCCAACAAATGTCTTCAATACTGATGGGGACGTCGCTATGCTTCTCTCAGACCGCAAGGATACCACTTCCCAACTATAATGATCACGATTAGCATATCGCTATTCAACGCCACGGGTCTACCAAAACAAGCTATCTCGCCACTCCTTAAATTAGCTGAATCCTCTTCTGTTCTTTTAATCACCGAATCATGGCTCCTCTCACCTAACAAGTATCCTACATCCTGGCAGCAATTTCATATTTATGGTCAACCTATTCAATCAATCAAGAATCGAGGTAGTCTTGGTATTACCCTGTTAGTCAACCCTTCCTGTCCTTTCTCAGTATCTTGATGCTGTCGCATTAGTCAATCAAAACAAGACCAAAGCCCTTGCTACTATGAACCAACTCTCAGTTATTGGTGCTAACCCTAAAGGCTTTTCTCCTTTCCTTGGTACTGCTTCTACAGCCACATTGTTCGTGCTCAACTGGAATACGGCCTGGCCATTACCAGGATCACAACATTCCTTAGCAAACAACTGGAAGATGCCCAAAACGTCTGTTTGCGTCGGATTTTCGGCGGCTCTAACACATCGTCCATCACAGTAATGCTACATATGTCGAAGCTATCAACCATGCAGGAACGTGCTTATACTCTGCGACCTCAATTCCTCCTACGCTCCCTTACTCTTTCAGAAGATGTTCTGTTACACCATCTTCTTCCACTTATCCGCTAACTTCGAAGTCAATCCCAATGGTACAAGCTCTATAGGTCTTCCATTTGGAAGAGATGTCCCCCCAACCCAGAATCCCTGGATCGTCGCTCTTTACGGTCGATGCAACGAGAATACCGTCAAGACAACCTCAACAATAAGCGATCTACGTATGCCTCCATTCTTCTTACGCACTGCCGCCCAACTATCTCACTCGATCCTGTCCTATGACTACCTATGTCCAAGTCTGAAAGAAATCGCTGCATACATTGGTGTCTTGGCTGGCTCCCTGACGGTCGATACAAAACCTGTCCCCGGCACCCTGGCCAATCCTTCACAAAAGTCCATACTATACACTGTCTCCAGATGCACCGTAGACTCATGATGCCCCAAACCATTTCTGACCCATTGTCCTTCCTTTTAAATATGCTACCTACCAAGAAACCTCACTCTCCTAATACAACACTTTCGTGGACCATCCACTGGTCAACTATATGCAGAATCCTATATGAACTCGATTACCTACATCACGCTAAACTTCCGCCTATCCCGCCCACTCACCTCGGGCAAAGGCTCTTAAAATGGCTCCTCTCTTCTCCTTCTCACTAGTGTATCTTACACTTGATCCCATTCACTCCTTTCAAAACATTTTTACCCTTGATCCCAAAAGGGTTTTTTAGTTACCACTATCCTTTCTTTCTGAACTGCCTCGGGTGGAAAAGATGTAATATTACAATCGTGTGCCCATTAGAGGTTTTCAATTATTTATAAATAAAAATCTGTTTAAACGTATGAAGTCTATAAATAAACAGGTGTCTTTTGTTCAAACCATTTTCCTTCCTCTTTTGTTTCTTCAGATGTCACTTCCTTTTCTAAAGACGGTTCTGTCTTTGGTGAAGAAGACTCGAGTACTATTTAATATGGTTAACTCCGTTTGAAGTGACATAGATAGTAAGTAGCACTTACATTTCACTAAAACACTTTTTTCTTTTTCTTCTTCCTCTTCTTCATCATCTTTTTCGTCTCTTAACAAGGAGGTTTCGTTTCGTAACACAGTCTTTATTTCGTTCCGCAGGTTATCATCAACCACCCCTCCTCTTTCCAACGTCTGCACAATTTCCTGCAATACCTTTATTTTGTGCTGTGTCTTTTCCTTATGTTCCTTGTATTCCATTTTACGCCAGGTAAGATGAAGAGCAGTTGAGCCAAATACTGTCCACATCATGTACTTTAAGAAATATGAGAAATGATCCTGTTGTTTGAAATGGTGTGCTAGATTATTGATGCCGTTATACTCTTTTGGTTTGGAATGAATCCATCGTTTGACAGGTTGATTGGCTGTCCTTGTTATAGTATCAAAAGTACGGCATGATCCTTTTGGATTGTATATTCTCTTTGCTAATTTAGACAACAACATTGGTTGAGAAAAAAAAAAGAGAGAAAAGAGGGCAGGGAGAGGACTGTCAAAAAAAGGGCACGAGAAACACGTCCCTTTTTTTATTTTTATTTTTTTCTTGTTCTCTTGACGTGTGTATATAATATTTATAAAAGTCAATGACAAAGGAATCAACAGAATCAGTTTTAGTTGAGACAATGGAAACCAAAATACAAGCAAGCGCTCTAAGTAAAGTGTTATTACCTTCAGTAAAGCTTCCTTTGACAAAGTCATATATGTATGCTAGTCCTGTTCCGGTATTACTAGCAGAGAACAGACCAGATAAAGTGAACGAACCATGTGTCCTGGGCGTAGATGAAGCCGGAAGAGGTCCATGCTTGGGTAAATAGAATACAATGTTGATTATCATGTGCTTATTTTATACAAAAAAGGTCCTATGGTCTATGCTGTATGTTATTGTCCCTTGTCTCGTCACCAAGAACTCAAGAAACTCGGATTTGATGGTAGATGTGAATCATGTTATGAGATCAAGAACTTATTCTTTAGTTAGATTCAAAAAAGTTGACTGAAGAAAAACGATCACAGCTTGCCAAGATCATTGAGGAAAATAAGGATTGGATTGGATGGGCAGTGTATGTGATATCGCCTAGAGACATATCAACAAACATGTTTCGTCGGTAAGTAACTATAAAAGTGGTTCGGGTGTATGTAATAAACTTTATATATTTAGTCCCGTATATAATTTGAACGAAATGGCTCATGATGCGACTATCAAGCTTATTAAACAAGTTATACAAGAGAAAGTGAACATTGAAGAGGTATGAAAAGAAATAACAGTTTAAAGAGAGAGAGCTAAAGTATGTCTCAGATTTATGTTGATCCTGTTGGTCCATCAGAATCCTACAGAAAGAAGTTACTCTCTTTTTTCCCTGGTGTTGGTATAACCGTCGAACCAAAAGCAGATGCATTATACCCCATTGTAAGTGCTGCAAGTATATGCGCAAAGGTGACTCGAGATCAATATGTGCAAAATTGGTTATGGACAGAACCAGGATTTGAGGGTGTTGTGTCCAAGGAGTTTGGCTCTGGTTACCCATCAGATCCAAATACGATAAAATGGATGGACGCAAATGAAGATGCCTTTTTTGGGTTTCCTAGTATCATGAGATTCAGCTGGAAGACGATTTCTAATCGAATGAACCAAACAAGACATGTTGAATGGTATGAATAGATTCAGGAGCATATAAAAACATACTCAACAGAATGATAGGTCCGAGGATGAAGATGAGGAACCAACGACAAAACAAGCAATAAAAGCAATGCAAGAAAAACTGGCTAAACAGGCATTAAAAAGGAAAAGAGCAGCCAAGTATAACCATCATAGACGAGGAAAGGTGATCCAAAGCTTCAGTTTGGATATTGAACCCAAACTTTTATAAACAAAATAAAACAAAGAACCTTTTTATTATTAGTGATTATTATAGTAAAAAAATCTAAGAGTTGGGGAGGGGAGGGAGATGAAGGAAAGAAAAGGAGGGGAATATGAATGAATCTAATTTGTCTTTAATTTACGGCGTTCTTCTGCTTGACGTTTGCGATAAGCGCGATACTTGACATCTGTTCCAAAAATATAATCCCACCATCTGAATGAAGAAGCATAGTTTCCGATGAACGCTTGATGATGATAGTCATGATGTTCAGCACCAGCCCAGAAAGGAACCCAATGGCAAAGGGACCAAGGGAAATCATAACCTGAGTGAGCATCAATAGCCTGGAAGAGTCTGAGAACAATCCAGAAGAGCATGGTAACTAAGTGAAGGTCCCACTTGGGCCCTAAATCAAAGATGTAGGAAGCAAATGCGTGATAGATAAGTGGACCACCAATGGTACCAAAGCCCAAAATCATCGTTTCTATAGGATGAGCATATTCAGCGGCAATCCCAAATGGTGCAGCATACTCATGATGAATCTTGTGTACTTTCTTGTAAAATGGTGGCCAGTGCATGAAGCGATGCATGTGATAATGATAAAAGTCTTCAAAGATAAAGAAAATGGCAATTTGAGGTAACATTTGTTGCCTAGTGACGGTTATTACACATCAATTATATAACTGATAAACTTACCAAGCAGGGAAAGGTGCAGATACTCTCATACCCAAAAAGGTTGCCATAGGATGGAAGAAAAAGATCAATGGAGCTTCAAAGATAAAATGAGAGTAGAGCACCTTTTTGGTACAATTCCAATAATCTTCAGACGTATTTACTTTAGCCTATTATCAATTAGCTTTCCATTTAGAGCATAAATAGGTTCATTTACCTCTTGTAATTTGTATTTTTGGAAATAAGGAATGAAGTCGCAGATTAAGAAAGGAATGAAGCGACCAAAATAAACAATTTCGTGCATCAAGAAGGCAAACACACCAGTAACGATGAGAGGATTACGACCCTCATACATTTGCTCCCATCTTGTTTCGAGCCAATTTAACTGAGTGATGTCAGTCAAGGTAGAATTAGCAAATGCTTCCATCGTTAGATGACCAAGGAAAAATAGCAAAATAAATTGAGAAGGCGAGCTTGATATATAAAAAATTTGGAGTTACACGAGAAGATATCCACGTTACACAATATCTGTAAGTATGGCCGTAGCCTTATAGACAGTATAATTTAATTATTTATAATACAAAACATACAAAATACGGCACCCTGAAACGACGTTAATTTCTGAAAATGGTGTACAGTGTTTCCATTTCAAATTGTTGCTTTCTGTATTTTTGCTCGTCGATTTTTTTAGTCTAACTCGTCGGATTTCCTGATTTGACTTTCGTATTTTAAAAATTTGCTTGCCGTCTTTTGTAACATCACTTGGCGCATCTTTTTGCCACCTGTCGTTTCACATTTTCTACCCATCTCTGCTTTCTTAGCGATATACATTATGCTATGGACTATGTGCTCTTAAATTTGGGCGTCAATAATCTTATATAAAAGCTTTTAAAATGTGGTATATTGTTTAGCAGTAAAAAGTTAGCGGATGAAGATTATCAGAAGCTTTAGCTCTGTACGGACTTAAATGGCTTCTACTATTTAAAAAAACCTTCCAAACGTGAGTGAGAGCGCTTAATAAAACCATAAAGATGGCTTTGAGGCACTTGGCTACAAGCTTCCATAATATAATATTGTAATATTTCTTCTTGGAGAATCTCATGTCTCTTGAGTTTACTCTTGATAACCGACCAAAATTACTCAATGGGATTCAACTCAGGAGAATAAGGTTGCAAATACACACGCTTATAACCTCGCTTTTCGGCCATTTCTTGAATATCAGCTCGCTTATGTATGGGGCGTTGTCCACAACAAGGTAAGAGCTATGCATAATTCAAAGTTATTGATGACATTAAGAGTCTTTCAAGAAGCGCAAATAGTGGTTTGTCGCTGTTCCTTTTGGCTTTGGTTGTTAAGTCTTTTTTTTTTGTCAATTTTTCTCTTCTTACCAACCTCTACAGGAACAATTTGAGTGGTATGTTCACATGGGACTCTAGCACTAACGTTTACAACTGCATAAACCGAAATTGTTCCTAATATGGTATGGGAAACAGCACTGGTGTTCTCAACCTTTAGAGCCCAAGCTCCTCCACGATTCATGCTTATATGAAAGCAGACTTATCAATGAAAGCACAGTTTCTGAAAAAATTCATATCTGAATTAGCGACTTTCCATGCCCATTCATGTCTTACCTGAATTACACCCTCATCGTTTCTTTTTTAAACTGTGAAATCCAGCTCGTTTGAACGCAAACTCTATATCCTTTGTAATGAACTTATAAACTGCTGACTTTCCAATGTTCAATCCCTAGAAATTAATAGTTGACTGATCTAAGGCCTGATCAATGTTGATAGAGGGATTTTTGTCAAGCAATGCTACCAAAAAGTCTTCATGCTTTTCATTTAACTTCTTGCGGTTTTCTCGAATTTTTTATAAGAAAAACGAATCTGGATCATTCTTGTACTGATCCCATCAGCGCTGGCCTGGTCTTTCATGAATATTAAATTTTCTCGTTACTGGCGCAATTTTTTTTAGGCGCTTTGATCAGTATATGTAAAATGAAGTTCATCTTATCATATTTGAGCAGTTAATGTACTTTTTCTTCTTCTTGGCCAGCATAGTATCTGTGGTAGGCTCTTCTAAGCTTTGAGAATGTATTTGCCAATTCAGTTTCGACATTCAGTTGACGATACAAATACTGATCCACCGCAGCCAGAGCCTTAACTTGAGCCTCTATATCATTAACTTCCATCAGTTCACTGCCTTGCTCATCTCTCAATCCTTCTTTTCCATTTTCAAAAACTACCTGCGAAAAACTACTCATCTGAAATATTGAAATAACAAGTGGCAAAAAGATGCGTCAAGTAATGTTACAAAGGACGACAAGTAAAAGAATCTCTCTGGCAAAAGTATATTCCTTCAATTAATTATCTTGATCGCCACAAGTTTAAAGAAATTCCGCCATCAGTTCGTAACAGATAGCCATACTCAACTCTACAAAGGTCTCACTGCTAAACTCCTATCTGCCTGTCATCTCTCACTGACTCAAAGCTCTCTCTTTTGGCTCCCTATAGCTCGTAGTGAATGTAGTCGTGTGTTCCGCTGGCGCCTTAGTTG